>NC_092335.1:222707500-223007500 GCF_046630445.1 Rutidosis leptorrhynchoides
TCGGCTAAACAAATGTCCACCAAAATGGCTAGATTGTGAACACACTTATTTTGCATGTGTGGTTGTTTGTATGATTATTGTTTTATATGTTTGGTTGATACAATTAATCACAAGATAACAACAAACAAAACGACAATTTAATTGGTTAAATTAGACGTTCTAAGTACATGCAAAACGGCAATTTAAATGGTTAAATTAAAAGCAACCTAAAACCTTAATAAATGGTTATTAAGAACAAGAAAAGAATAACGTATATAAAATGGTTTATATCAAGTAATTGGCTCAATTACAAGACAAGAAATTGGTTTTTCAAAAGTACCATACACTAAATGCATGTTGGTGTATGGCATAAATGTTTTCTCAAACTAGAATTAAACGAAAACTCAAAATCCCTTTTACAAACAAGGTAAACAAGTTAACCGCCATCCTTTTGTGGAAACACTTAGACGTATTAGGAAACTCTTGATGGGATAAAGGTCACCTAACCATCATGAGCGAACTAATATGAATAAGGTACACTTCACATACATGTGGGATAAAGGTCACCTAACCACTTGTATATTAAGTCTACATGTTTACACAAGTAGGACGACTTGATTTGGGAATCATGAACTTAGGGTCACCGAAGCATGATGAACAAATAGGCGTTGATGGGATTAATATGCCATGCAAAAGGATTGCATGATCCCATAACTTAGAAGTTGCAAAAGGATTGCAATTGTCATATAATGACTACCTAGCTAAATCAAATAACGGGATAAAGGTCACCTAACCGAAATTTGGTTTACCGTTGGATTCTAAAATTTAATATATCAATTGGATTAAAAGGGTATTGAATGTTAAATCAAAATCGATACTTAAACAAACTTTGTTAAATTTTGTAGATGGCCGCCAATAACAACAACAACATTCCTAACGCACCACTTAACCTAAACCACCTATCATTAAGGTCTCTCTTAGAGAAAGACAAACTCAACCATACAAACTTTATGGATTGGTTCCGCAATCTTCGGATTGTCCTCAAACAAGAGGATAAAATGTATGTGCTTGAGGACCCCATTCCCGATCAACCGGATGAGAATGATGTGGAGGCAATGGCCTCTTACGATAAGTATTGCCACGACTCCCTTCAAGTCTCATGCTTAATGCTTGGGACTATGATACCCGAACTCCAAAAGGATTTCGAGCACCATAGTGCATACGACATGATAACGCAATTGAAGGAGATGTTCCTCCAACAAGCGCGTGTCGAGCGCTTCGAAACGGTTCGGGCGCTACATGCTTGTCGTATGGACGATACCCAATCGGTTTCATCTTATGTACTTAAGATGAAAAGCCTTATCGATCGTGCTAACCGTCTTAACCTAAACATATCAAATGAGTTAGCCACCGATCTTATCCTTAACTCCCTATCAAAAAGGTTTGATCAATTTGTAATTAACTACAATATGAATGGGATGGATAAGAGCATAGGTGAGCTTCACGGTATGCTTAGAACGGCGGAAACTAGCATGGGTAAAAGGGCTTTACCCGTGTTAGCAATCGATCAAAGTGGGTCCAAAGGTAAAACCTCTAAGCCAAAAGTGGCTAAGAGAAAAGGACCCGCCCATCAAGGCAAAGGGAAGGGGAAGATGGTTACCCCAACCATCAAGAAGGCTAAAAAGCAAAAGGTAGCCGAGAAGGCAAACCCCAAGGAAGACCCATGTTTCGGTTGCGGTGAGATAGGTCATTGGAAACGAAACTGTCTGGTTTATCTTAAGGAGTTGAAGGACAAGAGGGATGCAGGGCAAACCTCAGGTAATATATATATGGTATATATGGAGCTTAGTATTACTTCTTCTAATACATGGGTATTAGACACGGGATGTGGAACTCATATTTGCAATTCTTTGCAGGGGTTCAAAAGAAGTAACAAGCAAACGGGAACATCAAGTCTCTTCATGGGGAATGGAGCTAAAGTGCAAGTGAAAGCTCAAGGAGACTTTGTGTTAAAACTTCCAAGTGGCTTGGAACTTATTTTGAATGATGTTTTGTATGCACCCGACTTATGTCGAAACATTATTTCTATTTCCCGTTTGAAACAATGTGGTTTTAATCCTAATTTTGTTAATGATGATATCCACTTTTATTTAGATAATGTATTCTATTTCAAGGCTTCACCTTCAAATGGAATTTATGAATTGGTTCACGATGACACATTATCTAGCAGCTCAATGTACCATACAAGCACCAAGAAACTCAAAAGGGATTTGAGTGATTCCTACTTATGGCATTGTCGCCTTGGTCACATAAACAAGAACCGAATTCATACACTTCAAAAGAATGGACTTTTGAAATCAAATGAAATGGATTCGTTTGATGTATGTGAATCTTGTTTACAAGGCAAGATGACTAAAGCACCTTTCAAAGGGACTTATGAAAGGGCTAAAGATTTATTGGGTTTAATACATTCGGATGTATGTGGACCTTTTAAACCCATGACTAGGAATGGTGAAAGATACTTTGTTACTTTCATTGATGACTTTAGTCGTTTCGGATATGTCTACTTATTAAGACACAAGGACGAAACGTTTAAAGCATTCAAAGAATATCAAAACGAAGTACAAAATCAACTCAATAGGACAATTAAGGTACTTCGTACCGATAGAGGAGGTGAATACCTAAGCGATGCTTTCCAAGATCATCTTAGGAGTTGTGGGATTATCTCACAACTTACTCCACCCGGAACACCCCAACTTAATGGAGTTTCTGAAAGGAGGAACCGAACCCTAATGGATATGGTTCGATCTATGATGGCAAGAAGCTCGTTGCCTCTATCATTTTGGGGTTATTGTCTAAGCTCCGCGGCTCGTATTTTAAATATGGCCCCAACCAAGAAAGTGGAACGAACTCCTCACGAGATGTGGTTTGGTAAACCTCCATCTCTATCATACTTAAAGGTATGGGGATGTGAAGCTTATCCTAAGCGTTACGTCCCTAATAAGTTGAATGCTCGATCCACGAAGTGTATCTTCATAGGATATCCCAAGGATGATATGGGATACTATTTCTATGATCCATCCGAGCAGAATGTATTTGTTGCTCGGAAGGCGGAATTCCTTGAAACTAAGTTCCTAATGGAAGGAAATAGTGAAAGGAAAATAGATCTTGTAGAGGTACAAGATCAAGTTGATGATACACAAATGGTTGACACTAGCACTCAACATGAAAATGTTGATAGTGATCAAATGGATGATCAAAGTACACAAGACATTCGTAGATCTGGTAGGATTAGCAATCCTCCTGAGAGATATGGGTTTCTCATAGATGGTTGTTATACGGTTGATTTGGATGAACCGACAAACTACCAAGATGCTTTATCAAGGATTGATAAAGATAAATGGCAGGATGCCATGGACGCCGAGATGCAATCCATGTATGAAAACCAAGTGTGGGAACTTGTTGAGCAACCTCCTAGCTCTAAGCTAGTTGATTGCAAATGGCTTTTCAAGAAGAAAACCGACATACATGGAAACTTGGATACATATAAAGCTAGACTTGTAGCAAAAGGTTTCACTCAAACTCAAGGGGTTGATTATGATGAAACTTTCTCGCCAGTGGCAATGCTAAAGTCTATCAGGATATTATTTGCCATTGCTGCTCACTACGACTATGAAATATGGCAAATGGATGTCAAAACCGCTTTCCTGAATGGATATCTTATGGAAGATGTCTATATGGTCCAGCCTGAAGGTTTTATTGATCCAAAATATCCTAAAAGGGTATGCAAGTTAAAGAAGTCAATCTACGGATTGAAACAAGCATCTAGAATGTGGAATCATCGTTTTAATGAGGAAGCCGAGAAATTTGGCTTCATTAAAAATGGTGATGAAGCTTGTGTATATAAGAAAGCTAGTGGGAGCACTATCATATTCCTTGTACTATATGTGGATGATATATTATTATTTGGGAATGATATTACCACAATGCAAGGAGTCAAAACTTGGCTAAAGAGTTGCTTCTCCATTAAGGATCTTGGAGATGCACAATACATATTGGGGATAGGGATCTATAGGAATAGATCCAAGAGATTGATAGGTTTAAGTCAAAGTACATACATTGATAAAATCTTGAAAAGGTTCAAGATGGAAAACTCTAAGAAAGGTTTGGTACCTATTCAAAGAGGAACCAGTCTCAGTTCATCTCAGTGTCCCACCACGAAAGATGAACAAGAGAAAATGAAGAAAGTCCCATACGCATCTGCTGTTGGGTCTATCATGTATGCAATGATATGTACTAGACCGGATGTGTCATGCGCTCTAAGCTTGACAAGTAGATACCAGAATAACCCAGGAAACAGTCATTGGATTGCTGTTAAAAGTATATTGAAATACCTTAGGAGGACTAAGGATATGTTTCTAATATATGGGTCTGGTGAGGAGGAACTCATTGTAAAAGGTTACGTGGATGCGAGTTTCCAAACTGATCGAGATGACTCTCGATCACAATCCGGTTATGTCTTCATGTTAAATGGTGGTGCGGTGTCTTGGAAGAGTTCGAAATAGGAGGTTGTTGCATTATCCACTACAGAGTCGGAGTACATTGCCGCCTCACTGGCAGCTCAGGAGGCTGCATGGATGAAGAAATTCATCGACGACTTAGGAGTGGTCCCTTCCATTCAGGACCCTCTTGAGATCTTTTGTGACAACGAGGGTGCGATTGCTCAAATCAAGGAACCTCGTGCTCATCAAAAGACTCGTCACATTGAGCGGAGATTCAACTACATCAGGGATGAGGTTGAAAAGGGAAAGATATGTATTCACAAAGTTCACACAGATCAAAATGTTGCGGATCCACTCACGAAGCTTTTACATGGACCAAAACATGAGGGACATGTTTGTGCGTTAGGGCTTCGATATTCTAGTGATTGGAATTGATCTATTTTATGTATTGTACCGGAACGAAATTATTCAAACTCATTAATATAACTATGGTGTTAATTTATTTGAGTTATGTTCCTATTTTGCATATTTCATCCATGAATAAGCAACTATTCTAAATTTCCGTAGTCGATCACATTTGTGGGAACAAGTGTGAGGTTTAGACTATTATGAACTCGGATTGGTATACATTCATAGGTTGAATGTGGGGCAAGGTTGCAACCAAGGTTCATAGATATTTGTGGGAAACAAATATTGGAAGACCCGCTCTCAAGAATTACTGTATAGAGCCTATGTGGTTGATCACATGTAATCTTGAGTAAAGGCGAATATCATTGTATCCTCTGACCTGAGATACATATTAGGTTCGGAGATTCACCAAGTACTGTGCCTTGATTCTTTCCTTCGCTATTCTGAAACATGGTAGTACATAAGGAAGAACTCAGGTATATTACAAAGTGTATATCTAGGACGTATGTAGTCAAGATGGAATTTGTCCCTCTTATTCGTTGAGAGTCAGATGTCTAAGGCCTGAAAAGTTAAATCTATAAGAGAGTGATCACTCTGTATCTCTTGGATTTAACATGACATCTAGGACGAAAGGAAATAATGAAAGATTCACCTATTCATGTTCGAGACGGGAACTCGAAAGGGATGATGTTATTGAATGGCATAAAGTCATAACATATTGGGGGTGATGGACGGTCGTTAGGTGGTATCCGTCACTTGCATTAATTTCTTACGTTTCTCGTGCAAGTGGGAGATTGAAAGCATTTCATATGCCCGAGAGACGTATTAAATCAATGTGGCTAATATGTTATGATCCAAGTCGGGTCATACCCAATAACAAGCTTACCAACACCTTATAAGTATTTAATCTTAACGATTGGGTCGTTAAATAAATACGCGACACTTGAACTTTAGAAAATCGGTTTTCTGAAATATTTTCACTTGAGATAAATTATTTGGATAATTTATATATAATGAGGAATTGATTATCTATAAGTTTAAATAATCATATTATGTTGTAATTTGTAAAATGGTTTACAAAATCACAAGTAACCAAATAAATACATAATGTATTTATTAAGTTTATAAAATAAACAAAAGGTTAAATTTTTATAATTTAAGCATGGTGCTGATTTTGGGACTCCAAGAATGAGTCACCCATGCTTGCATGGTTACTTGTAGCAACATATTCTTTAAGGGCATGCTAGGACTCACTTTGACCAAGATTTGCACAAGTCTTTAAGTCTTTTGTTTCCCTTGTCTCAAACTCTCTCACATGCACTTCCAATTGAAGTGAAAAACAAGAAAAAAAACTGCATTGGTGCAGCTACTTCTGCCGTGGGGTTTGAAGACCCAAAACAAGTTCTTCAAACTTATTTTTCAAGTGATTTTCAAGTGTTATTCAAACCCTAACCAAAGGCTAGGTGTTGGTGCATAGTTTGGGGTATTTCTCCTTGAGGTTTCATGCTTTTGAAACTATATTCATCATCATTCATTTGGGTTGCTGCTGTCCAGAAATTAGTGAGCAAAGAAAGGGGTTTGTAGCTTTGTTAACAAGGTTGTTAAGGTTCCAAAGTCTAGCTAACTTAAAGGGTGTTGTTGGAGGATCAAAAGCTTGGGTATTTCACACTTGTTCATCATCTTCATCATCACTCATTGACCTCCTTACTAGGAGAAGGTATAATCTCTAAACTACTTCTATTTTGCAAGCATATTTCATGACTTGATGTCCAATTGGAATTCAAATTAATTGGTCATATATATACACATGTTTTCTTAATAAAACATGCTTCCGCTTGCTATAAATCTTACTAAATTGGTTTAGGGATTATGTTAACATTAAGAACTTGTTGTTATATTGAATTCCAACAAAAGTATCCGATTGACTACGTTCATAAATCCTGCAATTAACCTACGCATACAATTCTATCTCAACTCTTTAGATAATCTATGGTTCTTTAATTAGCCATAAGAATGCTAAAGCATACATGTGTAAACTTGTATATCATAATCCTAACTAGTGTTCATGTCATCCAAGTGAACACGAATAAACTAGCCCATAATCGGGTAAGGAAAACAAATAAGTAAATAATTGACATTAAACGAATAAAAGCGATAAAATAATACAAGTAAATAAATAAAATACAATTTAAAAAAAATACTTGAATTAAATAAGAAGTACCTAACAAAATCGGAAAATACGACATTTGGGTAGAACATCGACGCCAAAGCATATAAATAATCTATACTAAATATTTAAACTAAAAACTTAACTTCCAAACACCAAAGGGTTGGAAAAATGAGAGAAAAAGCTATAATTCGTATATGGTACCAGAAAAAAATGAAAAGCCTAGCCCTCTATTTATAGTGCAAAACCCTGAAACCTTGAAATTTTCGTATTCAATTCGAGCCGCCAGCTCTTTTGACAACCGCCGGATGTTTACCCTGGAATCTTCCAGAACCTTATAAATGAGAATTGTAGATATCCCCGATACCAAATCGCGAGCTTTAGATTCACCTCAATCCGAGTCCGGATGAGCAAGTTATGGCCCAAATGGTGACAGCGCACAGATTTCTTAACCTCCATGTAAAATACAGACGTCGACTATTCTAGCTTCTCGAATCTTCTTCTGATGTGTCATTTTCTAACTGGATTCAAGATTTTCAACGTATAGCTAGTGGCTGATTTATTAGACGGAAGCTTCTTTAAACTTCATTCTTGAATCAGCCGGCGACTACGTGAATAGCTAGTGATTGTTTTCCAATTTAGCCGACGACTCTTTTCTCTTTTTTTTAGGAATTGATGGACAGTATAGCTGGCAGCTGAGTGGATATATGGGGGTTGTTTCTGCTGGATTTGACATTCTTTGATTCTTCCTCCATGCATCCTTCAACTTCCAACTTTTGATCGTTTTAGCACCAAATTTCATCTTTTCACCTCCAAACACATATAAATCATTCCAAACACATAGTACGTTAATTGTTCATGAAAATATAATATATTTTAGCTTAGATGGACAAGATATCGACGTAAAATGAGTTGTAAAACATCTATAATTTAGGCGATATCACTAATCAAGCATTCAATTGACGTCGAAGACGAAGTCGAAGTTAGAAGGTTGCACGTCGGCGGTAACAAGTGACCTTACAAGACAACATGGAATGAAGAATTATATCACATGCACAGTTCATTGATGTATTTCTCAACCCCTTGGGAACGAAACATTCTAAATGTTTATTTAATTAATATGTACGCCCTTTGAGATCTTCCTGCCATAGCTACAAAACAAAAAAGAAAGCCGCGTGCCTACAAAAAGTACATCATCTTTCTACTAACCTTCTCTATCAAAGTACAAAAATAGTTTTAGACCACCGGTCAATAGAAGGACTACATGATTAATAGATTCCCTCTAAATAGATAAGCTCCACGAATGTGTTTAATATGTGGCGTGGGAGCTTAAATTAAGTAGAGTCTTTGACTTGTATATGCTCCAGTTTGTTCTAAGTTATTAAGGTGTAATTTGTATCAACCGGTTATCGATTCCGCTTTAGATAACCGTGATTCTTTGATATTCGTATATCAATAAATGAAAAGTTGAAAACTATCTTAGTCTCTTATTAATTTTCATGCTAACTATCTTTATTGCTTAAAATCATATATTTATCGTAAAGATTGTATTCACCCCCTTCTACAATACTCTCTGTTTTGAATCAAGATCAACAAAACTATTCTTTGAAAGCATTCATCGCGAATAATGTTCTTAATACTTTCCGAGGTAATGTTGGGATCAACCACACACATATACTACTTTTAGGATCGATCACCACCATATCAAGAAACACGTAACCATGTGTAAGCCAATATTAGATCGATAAACCTAAAAGTAATACGCACACAACGTTTTACGTGGAATACCTCTCAAACGAGTCTAAAACCCACGAGATCAGTAGTCGCAACTCCAATATATACATACAACATTACAAGAATAAACACTCTTTACAACACTATTGAACATTATCACGCATCTCTCACCTCGTACACTTCTCACAACGGTTGATTACAATAACGAAATCAGCTCCTTCGTTATTCTATTACCGAGACCACCACACATGATACGACTTTCATTTCTTACGACAGTTGATTACACTAACATAATTCTAACCGGCGGAATCATTGAGACCACCACATGAGACGGAGTAAGTCAACTTTCACAGACTACTTATTTTCTCTTAGTCTTCTCTACTTTTCTCCTCATACAAATATACTCCTATTTGTAATTAAAAGTGAACTCGGTCTTCATCAATGGTGTGTATTTTTAGACCTCCACTCCCAGTGCCATCATTCATTAGGCTTGACTTTATAGCTTCTTCTTGCTTGAGCTTAACTTGATTGAAAAGTTAGATTTGATTCTATATTGATTTAGATGTGTAAGCTTCAACTAGTTTTAACCAAACACTTATATAACGACCTCTGCTTATATTTAATATAAGCTTTACTTTTAACGTAAATTCCAGTTATAAGATTTCAACTTTAATCACATGCTTTTAGCTCTCACTAGTCACTACAAACTTTCAGCTAGCTAATTTCATTAAACACATCATTTATTTCATAAAACAATTAAATGTGGAAAGGAGACAAAAGAAACAAATACGACTTGATTGTAAATTATCTTTGATATATTTAAAAGAAAATTACAAAATTTACATTATATCCGAAAGTGATAGCAAGAATTCTGCATTATTTTAACGATGTAGATGTCCACGGGGCATTTTGGTCACTTTGAAAACATCAAAAGCATAAGAACAGAAGGCAAATTGGAAAGTGATAAGAAAAGAACGACATGAAAAGGGGGCCGAAGCATGCAAAGTCATGTTTACCCCTTGAAAAAGACCCACAAAAAATGGCTGTAATGCAATAAAGGGAGGACCCTCCATGTGTGCTTTGGCAAACAGCTAGCAAAATAAAGAGACTAAATGTACACATTTAAACAAGATTTAATTCACAACACAACACAAATCAATTCATTTCTTTTGAGAAACAAGTTGGGTAAGGTTTTGTATAAACATGTTATTGATCGTGTGACATTTGTAATTTAATTCGTTTTTTTGTTTTTGTTTTTGTTTTTTTATATCGTATAATCAAGATAGTATATTGATTGGAGTCATGATATCATTACAAGAGTTTCATATTCAAAATTTTAAAACTCAATAGTATAATATCATGCGGTGGTCACGGTCCTGGTCAAAAACTGTTACTGTATAACCCAGTAAGCAATGACGGATGTTAGTTAGTGCAAGAAGCGGGTGTCTGTAACCTCTAAAAGTTTGAGTAACTACACTTGATCATTCATTCTTTCACTACTAGAAAATCTGAAATTAGCTACGAATTTACGACCGTCAATATTTCCATCCCAAAATATCGACAGTTTTCCGCCAACTTTCCAAGGAACATACAAATTATTAACTTGACACATACTTGCGACAGATTAGCTACGACAACGCATCCGTCGATAATCCGCCCCTAAATGTAATATTTCTCGACGGATTTACGACGGACGAATACAAAAATAATCAAAATGTTAAATACATATTAAAGTCTTATTGTCGTCTCTAATCCGTCGAAAAATAACGACGTATTTCCGATGAACTTTATAGATCATTTAATAATATATGTATATTCAATGTAAGGCCATCCCAAATCCGTTGGTAAATCTAAGAATTAGGGACCAATTTGGGACATACTGTTTTGTAATTCGCGTTTTGTTGAGTTTCGAGCACCAATAATGCACACATATAAGCACCAACATAGCTTCAATATACAACGTTTGTGGATAGTTACATGCAACACGGTGTTTGTATGTATATAGATTTTATTGTTGATATTGCCATATTGGTGAATGTAGGCATATATATATATACACGTGAGTTTGCTTTTATACACTTTCTAATATTTTAGAATCTTTGTTTAGTAATATGGATGAATATAGGAATGAGTGTCCATGCGGTTTCTTCTAAATCGTGTGTGTGTATATATATAAAAGATGATCTCACAAATCCATCGATAAATCTTAGAATTAGGAACAGACTATTTTAATATTTGAGTTTTATTGAATTTTCGAGCACTAATGTATATATGTATATGTATAAGCACCAACATATCTTAGCATACATATATTCTATTAACTATAAGATTTTTATGCATTATATACAACGTTTGTGGATATTCACATGCAACACGCGCGGTATTTGTGTGTATATAGAATCTATTGTTGATGTTGGTGAATGTAGGTGTATGTATACGATAAATCCATAATTAATGATGTTACTTAATCACGGATTGAGTGCAATAAGATTGTAATGGAGGATGGAATGTTTGATGATTATTTTAGGCCCCGATGATCGTCTTTCACTTTAACTATCAAGTGATCAACCACCCCGACCCGGTCTTGATTGTTAATTAGCTTAATTCACATTTTCGCAATGTAAAAATCCCTTGGGCAAAATCACAAGTGGAAATTACAAAGGCTTCAAAATGACAGAGAATCAACAACCCATAAATGAGAGGCCAAGCTCCCTATTTATAGGATTCAAAATATCCGCGGTCTGCGAGTTACATAACTATCCGCGGAAACTCAGCGGATTAAACCGCGGTCTTGTATTAATGCGAAAACATAACCGCGGTACTCATTTTCAGCGAATATTGCACAGCTTTGCCTTATAATTCGCGTAGTTCTGCTTTTGGCTTTTAGCAAATAAAATATACATATACAATGCTATGTATATGATCAAGTCCCCCCAGTTTATTATGATACATATTGCGAAACAAATGTATCATGATAAACTCTAAAAATTTGCAGTTATCGCAGCCAATATCCGCATTGAAAAATTTCGCATTAACCTAGTTACCGTTATAGGAAAAAGTTACCGTTTGAGTTCTCACAACGGTTAATTAACATAATTAACCCCGTCGCCTATATATATTGTGACCTGAAATCACAAATTCATTTCTCATTTTTCCAAAGTATTAGAAAATTTCTCAATTCGTCAATCAACCTTTATCATTTTAGTTATTACGTGCAGCTCGTATTTAATTTGATATGAAGATTAACGAGTTAAATAGGAAGGCTGATCCAAAAACTCTGATCACCAAACTATTAACAAGCCCGGAAGCTAAATCATCATCATCAAAAGAAAAGCAACCCATTCCAGTCGTCGATTTAACCTCCAAATCTCCCTCCACAAAGCCGAGCTCTACCAAGCGGCCGTTACAAACACCACCGTCTTTGCAAAGCAAAAGACATAAACAACAGGAGACCCCCCCCCCCCCCTCACGACAATCCAGTTATATCGGAAGGGAACCAGCAAACTGGTATATTGCGGATTGTTATTGCATACACAAAATATACATTAGTTTTATTTCGCCGACTAACCAACAATGTTATTTTGCAGGCGATTCTTCTGGTGCTCCTATCTTTGCTAGCCCGAACACTCTTGATCAAATCACCGAATTGTTCCGCACTCCACCTGACTCTTATGGAGTGCGGATTGACGGTTTAGCAGGATACACTTATGCTTCAGCTGCTGCTGCTCTGGATCAACGGCAACAGATGAAGTTAGCAATCCCCGGCGAGCTTCGCCGCGAGTTCTCTAAACTCTCTGCGCTGGACGCGCATAATAGTTTTGTTCAAAATTTATACATGTGCTTCAATTCAGCATATGATGTTATATGCCGTCAGGAACAATTTTTCAATGTTCTTGAAGCTGAACAACTGAAGTATAATGCTAAGAAGATCAAAGCTGAAAACAGCGAAAAACGCTGTGTTGATCTCTCCCATGAGCTCACCACAGCCAAAACTACCGTTGATGACTTGAAACAGCAGGTTTCTGCTGCGACTGAGAAAGAAAAACAACTGCAAGACACCATTAAAGCATTATCAGAGGATGTGACGAAGCTAACGACAGAGCGAGACAACGCTCTTGCTGCTAAAGCCTCTGCGGAACTTGAGTTCACCAAGGTTCGCCAACATCTCCCTGAACTGGCTAGAAAGATTCTCAATTCCAAGCCTGTTTCTGTAAATTTTTCAACATTTGCCGCCGCATTAAGGCTATGCGAGAGGGTTGAATTTATGGATGAGATTGCTATTCGCTGCCCACTGCCAAACCCGCTACCATCTGCAATAGCTGATCGCCTTTGCTCACTGGAAGACGCGAAATCAGCATACGAGGTTGATCGGCAGGGCATAGCCGAAATTCCCCTCCCCAAGATAGCCGCAATAAGTGAGCAAGAAGATGTCACTGCAGATGACATCATCAAGCTTGACTTAACCAAGGATTAGCACGCACTTTGTATAACAGCACGCAGCTGTCTCTGCAGTATTATTAATAAAATTTCGCTGTTTCATATTTTTGCAAGTACTTCTATTTTTATAGCGCTTTCATTATCAATATTCATAACACAAACTTGTCCTTTGCAATTTCCAACATATATTATTGTACACATAATAAATGCGTACTTTTGCGAAACAATCTGTATGCGTATATGCTTATACGTTATGAATCTTCTAAGTCCGCCGAAACGATCCTTAGGCAATTAATTAGCATTGCGAAGCATCTAAGCATTGGCAAAATCAAACACTTAGGATTTAAAAATTCCTTTCGCAATAATTCGCATGCAAAAGTGGGCAATTTCATCACTTTGCTATTTGAACACTGCAAAATACTATAATCATTATGAAACAATCTTTAAAACATTTCATAACTATTCGCATTTCATATATAAACTTTTCGCATACTTTTACAAGTGTTTATTTTTGAAATTTCGTCAAGTATGATCAAGACTTGCAAAAAATTAAAAACAAGAACACTTAATAAGTACATCAGCCATATGCTTTGTATCCAATTTCACACGTTATACATATACATCTGATAGTTTCCACAAAACTATGCATAATATCGCTTTAACAAAACAGCATGCCACGCATTAGGTAAAACTCGCCCTTCCATATCTGCGAGCTTATATGAACCTGCGGCATTAATTGCCACAATTTGATAAGGGCCTTCCCAATTAGGACCCAACTTGCCAAACTTTTCTGCTCTGCTTGCTTCATTGTTTCGCAGCACCCATTCGCCTATAGCGAAAGACAAAGCACACACTCTTTTGTTATAATACTTTGCAATTTGCTGCTTATTATTCGCTTCTCTAATAGCAGCCATTAATCTCCGCTCTTCTATGAAATTTAGATTTTCGCTCAACGCAGCATCATTTGCTTCACCATCAAAGTTAGCAATTCGATGCGTTGGTACCAGAATTTCTGCGGGGATAACTGCCTCAGAACCATATACCAAACTAAAAGGTGTTTCGCCTGTACTCTTTTTGAAAGTAGTGCGATGTGCCCATAACACATTGGGTAATTCATCTACCCAACCAGTTCGCCTTTCACATAACCTCTTTTTAATACCGCTCACAATATCACGGTTAGTTACTTCACACAGCCCATTGGCTTGCGGGTGCGCCACTGACGTAAACTTTTGTATAATATTTAAATCATTACACCATGTATTAAAAGGATCTTTCGCTATTTGAGCACCATTATCACTAACCAATTCTCGAGGAATGCCAAATCGGCAAACAATGTATTCCCATACAAAATTTCGCACTTGCACACCAGTAATAGTGCGAACCGCCTTAGCTTCAACCCATTTGGTGAAGTAATCGATCGCGACAATCAGGAATTTAACATTTCCAGGGCCTGCAGGAAATGGCCCTACAATGTCAATAGCCCATTTATTAAACGGCCATGGTGAATTAACAGGAATCATATCGTGCCGTGGCATTCGATTCTGCGGAGCATGCCTTTGGCAACTTTTACAGCGTTTAACAATTTTTGCTACATCGTGGTATAGGGATGGCCAAAAGTATCCCATTCGCATAATTTTTGTTGCGATAGTTTTGTAGCCTGAATGCAGTGCACAAGTACCATTATGTACTTCTTCAACAATCATTTCTGCCTCGATTGGGCCAACACATCGCATCATCGGTCCGCAGTATGATTTGCGATATAAAATATCATCTTGGATGATATACATCGGTGCTCGCTCTCTTACTAAGCGGGCTTCACGACCATCATCTGGCAGAATATCACTGCGGATATATTGTAAAATTGGGTCCATCCAATTTTGCTGTTCTTCTGTAACAGATGCAACCATTAAGTCACTATCTATTGATTTACTCGGTAATTCCTCAACCCATACTTGCTTTTGAAAGTGCGAGAACGTTAAAGCAGCCAATTTGCTCAACGCATCCGCCTTTTTGTTTTGGCTTCTTGGCACTTGCGCGAGTTCGAAATGCTCAAATCGCACTGCCATTTCTTTCAACAAATGCAAGTATTTCTGCATAGAGGGATCATGCGCGTCAAAAGATCCGTTAAACTGATTCGCTACTAGCTGTGAATCCGTAAATGCACGCAACTTAACAATATTCATTTTCTGCGCAATATTTAAACCTGCAAGCAATGCCTCATACTCTGCCTCATTATTTGTTACGTCAAAATTAAACCGCAGAGCATAAGTATGCTGTTCACCGCTTGAACTTGCCAAAACTAATCCCGCACCTGCACCTTCTGCGCACAAAGCACCATCAGTAAATAAATCCCAAGTTTCACCGTGTTCAGGTTTTAGTGCGGTTCGCTCATTAATTACCTCCAACTCTCCAGATAGTTCAGCGAGATAATCCGCCATAACTTGCCCTTTTTCAGCGCTAAGCGGAAGGTAAGATATTTGATAAGCACCTAATTCTACCACCCATAATGTGAGTCTACTAGATATCTCTGGCTTTGTTAAGACTTGCCTGATTGGTAGATTAGTTAATACATGCACGGGATGCCCTTGAAAATATCTTCGTAGCCTTCGCGTTGTTAAAATGAGCGCATAGACAAACTTTTCAATCGGCGCATAGTTTATTTCACTCCCCGTAAGGGCTTTACTAACAAAATACACTGGCTTTTGTATTTTGTTCCTTTCCGCGATCAAAACTGAGCCAAAAGCTTCGTTTGCTACTGAGATATAAAGATAAAGAGTTTCGCCATTAACCGGCGCTGTTAGTGTAGGCAAAGTTTTTAACAACTTTTTCATCTCCTGAAACGCGGATTCTGCTTCGTTAGACCACACAAAATTCTTTTGCTTCAAACAACCTTTTAAGGTTTTGAAAAATGGCAACTGCCTTTCCGCGGCTTTAGACAAGAAACGCGTTAACGCGGCTAGCTTTCCCGTCAAACTTTGCACTTCTTTGACCGTTTTCGGTGCGGTCATATTTTCTATAGCCGCGATCTTTTTTGGATTAGCTTGAATACCCTGTTCTGTAACAAGATATCCCAAAAATTTCCCTTCCGTTTCGCCAAAACTACATTTTAGCGGATTAAGCTTCATGTTTATTTTTCGCAGTCTGTCAAATGTTTCACGCATATCTTCAATGATTCGCTCTTGCGTCATGCTTTTGATAACTAAATCATCTACATAAGCTTCAAGATTACGCCCAATTTGTTTATCAAACGCGGTATCAATCAACCGTTGATATGTCGCGCCTGCATTGATTAAACCGAAAGGCATCATGATATAACAATATATGCCTTTGCCCGTATGAAATGCGGTTTTATCTGCGTCTTCTTGCGCCATAGGAATCTGATGATAACCTCTTGCCGCGTCCAAAAAACATTTATACGGAAAAGCATGTAAAGATTCCACCTTTAGATCAATTTCTGGAAGCGGATAGTTATCCTTCGGACACGCTTTATTAAATCTTTGTAATCAATACACATTCTCCAAGAACCATCAGGTTTCTTCACCAATACTGGATTTGCAATCCATGATTGGTATTGGACTTCGCGCAAAATTCCAGCTCTCACCAATTTTGTTACTTCTTCACACAACCATTTTACGCGGTCTGGGGCCATACCCCTTCGCTTTTGCACTACAGGTTTTAGAGCTAGATTCACATTAAGCCTGTGTTCTGCAATATGACGCGGAACACCAGTCATATCGTTTTCGCACCAGGCAAAAACATCCATATATTGGACAAGTAATTGCACGATTTGTTTTCTAGTATCCGCACTAACATTACGTCCTACTTTGATTTTCTGATCTGGATATGCGGGATTAATTATTTCCATAGCATCTGCACCATCAACAGGTTCTTGCCCTGTGGTTTTTACGTTAACAGCCGCACAAATAGGCATAATGCTCATTGAACATATTGTGGCAATTCCCTTATACGTTGGAAACTTAATCATGCCATGAATTGTAGACGGTACAATCCCAAATTTACTTATAGCAGTTCTTCCCAACAGCATGTTATAGCGAGAAGAGGCTCGCATAACATAAAAATCTAATCGCACTTGCCGCACCAAAGCGTCTGTAGTGACCCGAACTTTTCCATATTTATATATATATTAAATGAAATTGTTATTTACATGATTAAATGTTTCCAACATGTTAAGCAATCAAACTTGTTAAGACTTGATTAATTGAAATAGGTTTCATATAGACAATTGACCACCCAAGTTGACCGGTGATTCACGAACGTTAAAACTTGTAAAAAATATATGATGATATATATATGGTTATATATATAGTTAACATGATTTTATTATAAGTATGTATCTCATTAGGTATTTTAACAATGAGTTATATACATAAAAATGAGACTATTAATTTAAGAAACTCGAAAACGATATATATAACGATTATCGTTATAACAACGTCTTACTAGGTACATATGAATCATATTAAGATATTGATACACTTGGTTAATTATGTTAAATGATAAGTAAATATATTATTAAGTGTATTAACAATGAAATACCTATGTAAAAATAAGACTACTAACTTAATGATTTCGAAACGAGACATATATGTAACGATTATCGTTGTAACGACATTTAACTGTATATATATCATACTAAGATATATTATATATCATAATATCATGATAATATAAAAATTTAACATCTCATTTGTTATAATAAACAATGGGTTAACAACATTCAACAAGATCGTTAACCTAAAGGTTTCAAAACAACATTTACATGTAACGACTAACGATGACTTAACGACTCAGTTAAAATGTATATACATGTAGTGTTTTAATATGTATTCATACACTTTTGAAAGACTTCAAGACACTTATCAAAATACTTCTACTTAACAAAAATGCTTAAAATTACATCCTCGTTCAGTTTCATCAACAATTCTACTCGTATGCACCCGTATTCGTACTCGTACAATACACAGCTTTTAGATGTATGTACTATTGGTATATACACTCCAATGATCAGCTCTTAGCAGCCCATGTGAGTCACCTAACACATGTGGGAACCATCATTTGGCAACTAGCATGAAATATCTCATAAAATTACAAAAATATGAGTAATCATTCATGACTTATTTACATGAAAACAAAATTACATATCCTTTATATCTAATCCATACACCAACGACCAAAAACACCTACAAACACTTTCATTCTTCAATTTTCTTCATCTAATTGATCTCTCTCAAGTTCTATCTTCAAGTTCTAAGTGTTCTTCATAAATTCCAAAAGTTCTAGTTTCATAAAATCAAGAATACTTCCAAGATTGCAAGTTTACTTCCAAGTTTTCTAAATCCATTCCAAGTAATCATCCAAGATCAAGAAACCTTTGTTACTTACAGTAGGTTATCTTTCTAATACAAGGTAATAATCATATTCAAACTTTAATTCAATTTCTATAACTATAACAATCTTATTTCGAGTGGAAATCTTACTTGAAATTGTTTTCGTGTCATGATTCTGCTTCAAGAACTTTCAAGCCATCCAAGGATCCTTTGAAGCTAGATCTATTTTTCTCATTTCCAGTAGATTTATCCAAGGAACTTGAGGTAGTAATGATGTTCATAACATCATTCGATTCATACATATAAAGCTATCTTATTCGAAGGTTTAAACTTATAATCACTAAAACATAGTTTAGTTAATTCTAAACTTGTTCGCAAATAAAAGTTAATCCTTCTAACTTGACTTTTAAAATCAACAAAACACATGTTCTATATCTATATTATATGCTAACTTAATGATTTAAAACCAGGAAACACGAAAAACACCGTAAAACCGGATTTACGCCGTCGTAGTAACACCGCGGGCTGTTTTGGGTTAGTTAATTAAAAACTATGATAAACTTTGATTTAAAAGTTGTTATTCTGAGAAAATGATTTTTATTATGAACATGAAACTATATCCAAAAATTATGGTTAAACTCAAAGTGGATGTATGTTTTCTAAAATGGTCATCTAGACGTCGTTCTTTCGACTGAAATGACTACCTTTACAAAAACGACTTGTAACTTATTTTTCTGACTATAAACCTATACTTTTTATTTTTATATTCATAAAATAGAGTTCAATATGAAACCATAGCAATTTGATTCACTCAAAACGGATTTAAAATGAAGAAGTTATGGGTAAAACAAGATTGGATAATTTTTCTTATTTTAGCTACGTGAAAATTGGTAACAAATCTATTCCAACCATAACTTAATCAACTTGTATTGTATATTATGTAATCTTGAGATACCATAGACACGTATACAATTTTTCGACCTATCATGTCGACACATCTATATATATTTCGGAACAACCATAGACACTCTATATGTGAATGTTCGAGTTAGCTATACAGGGTTGAGGTTGATTCCAAAATATATATAGTTTGAGTTGTGATCAATACTGAGATACGTATACACTGGGTCGTGGATTGATTCAAGATAATATTTGTCGATTTATTTCTGTACATCTAACTGTGGACAACTAGTTGTAGGTTACTAACGAGGACAGCTGACTTAATAAACTTAAAACATCAAAATATATTAAAAGTGTTGTAAATATATTTTAAACACACTTTGATATATATGTATATATTGTTATAGGTTCGTGAATCAACCAGTGGCCAAGTCTTACTTCCCGACGAAGTAAAAATATGTGAAAGTGAGTTATAGTCCCACTTTTAAAATCTAATATTTTTGGGATGAGAATACATGCAGGTTTTATAAATGATTTACAAAATAGACACAAGTACGTGAAACTACATTCTATGGTTGAATTATCGAAATCGAATATGCCCCTTTTTATTAAGTCTGGTAATCTAAGAATTAGGGAACAGACACCCTAATTGACGCGAATCCTAAAGATAGATCTATTGGGCCTAACAAACCCCATCCAAAGTACCGGATGCTTTAGTACTTCGAAATTTATATCATATCCAAAGGGTGTCCCGGAATGATGGGGATATTCTTATATATGCATCTTGTTAATGTCGGTTACCAGGTGTTCACCATATGAATGATTTTTATCTCTATGTATGGGATGTGTATTGAAATATGAAATCTTGTGGTCTATTGTTACGATTTGATATATATAGGTTAAACCTATAACTCATCAACATTTTTGTTGACGTTTAAAGCATGTTTATTCTCAGGTGAATACTAAGAGCTTCTGCTGTTGCATACTAAAATAAGGACAAGAGTTGGAGTCCATGTTTGTATGATATTGTGTAAAAACTGCATTCAAGAAACTGATTTCGATGTAACATATTTGTATTGTAAACCATTATGTAATGGTCGTGTGTAAACAGGATATTTTATATTATCATTATTTGATAATCTACGTAAAGCTTTTTAAACCTTTATTTATGAAATAAAGTTTATGGTTTGTTTTAAAAATGAATGCAGTCTTTGAAAAACGTCTCATATAGAGGTCAAAACCTCGCAACGAAATCAATTAATATGGAACGTTTTTAATCAATAAGAACGGGACATTTCAGTTGGTATCAGAGCGTTGGTCTTAGAGAACCAGAAAATTTGCATTAGTGTGTCTTATCGAGTTTGTTAGGATGCATTAGTGAGTCTGGACTTCGACCGTGTTTTCTTTAAAAATGATTACTTAACATTTTTGTTGGAAACTATATATTATTAACATGTATATATTATGTGATATATTAATCTCTTAACATGTTTGATATTGTGTGATAGATGTCTACCTCTAGCACAAATCCCATTGACTCACCTAATAATAACGAAGAGTCGAATATATATTGGACTGATTCACAAGTTTCCGAAGAAGAACCGGAAGAAGAATCAGAACCGGAAGAGGAGGAACCGGAGGAGGAAATAGAACCGGTGGGGAAAATAATAAAACAGTTAAGTAAAAGAAAATCCTCAACCAACCGACCAAGGTTAATTATGGTCAATGGTGTTTTCGCCAAGGAAGCAAAATATTGTGAGGATTACCAATTCTCCGATGAATCGGATTCCGACGAGAATTCCGATGATGTTATAGAAATTACCCCAACTGAATTTAAAAAATCAAAAGAAATTAATAAGGGAAAGGGCATAAAAATATAGAAATCTAATTCCAACCCCGATGAACTTTATATGTATCGTCAACCCCCGAAGTCCTTAAGTTGTAACAATGACCCGGGAACCTCTAAACCACCAAGTTTTTCTAAACCGTTGTGGAAAACGACAGCTAGTATTAGGGGAACATCATATATCCCTAGAAACTTGGAAAAACGAACCAAAACCGAAGAAGAAGAAACGAGCGAGTCGGAATAAGATAGTTGTATTCGTGTGGTGTAATATATGTAATATAGTGTGCTTATGCTTTATGATATATGTAAAAATTGCTTGTATTAATAAGTATTTTTTTTATGAATCTAACTCTTGTCTATTTTACAGTTTAA
Source organism: Rutidosis leptorrhynchoides (assembly GCF_046630445.1). NCBI lineage: Eukaryota > Viridiplantae > Streptophyta > Magnoliopsida > Asterales > Asteraceae > Rutidosis > Rutidosis leptorrhynchoides. The sequence continues at coordinate 222,729,194 of NC_092335.1, forward strand.
AAACACAAAATGGATAGACAACCCAATATTTTAAGAGACCTACCCGGAGACATGATTGATGAAATCTTGTCTAGAGTCGGTCAGAATTCTTCGGCACAACTATTTACGGCGAAATCAGTTTGTAAGACATTCGAAGAACGTTCCAAGAATGTCTTGATTTTAAAGAGACTTTCATTTGAAAGATGGGGGATATCACATTGGGAAACCCATAAGTTACGATGTGTTTACTTTGACGCATATATTGCGGGGAACCCAAATGCTATTTTACGCAATGGGTTAAGAAATTATTTCAACTCAATGTATCCGAATATAGGACTTCATGATTTAGAAAAAGCGGCTAACATGCAACATAAAAAAGCATGCTATGCTTACGGGTTAGTAATGTTCGCTTCTCACCAAAGTGAGAAAAAGAACATCGGGCTACAACTATTAAACAAAACGTTCCCACAAGTGACGGAGTCAGTAATTGGGGTAATAAATGAGGTTTTTAGGTTATTACGAGACTGTTGGTCATTACGTAACCCTCGTCCCTTTGACGATGTTACAACACGCTGTCTTATCAACGGCCATAACGGTTATGTTCCACAAGACCAAGGATGGGAAGTAGTCCTAGTAAAACCAGAATGCATGACTTGTTTCTGGACGTATGAATTACGTTTCTTTATTGCCTTTGCTGAACGACTTGTGTACTAGCTAGAATTATCTTCACAACTATCTTGTATCAAAGTTATTGTGTGCTATATTTCATGCTTTATGTAAAATAAGCGGTATTGTAAGTTTGTAAAATATTGTATAAAAGTTTGAACGTGAAATATTATTATAATCAGTTTTTCATATAGAATTGTAGTAGTTGAATTGTATATTAGCTACTAAGTATGAACTTAATGGGTAGGTACTACCCGAATTTAAACTTATAAAATGCTAATATGAAGAAAAAGCTTTTATAAATGAGTTCATATTATGCTACGAAATACTATTAACTACTCTTAATATTCTGTATGATTAACTTGTTCCATTTGACTATTTTGAAGGAAATGGCACCGACTACTCGACACACTGTGAATATGAATGAAGAGGAATTCCGTACTTTTCTAGCTTCAAACATAGCCGCAGTACAGGCTGCGCTACATACTAACAATAACCTTGGATCTAGCAGTACAGGAAATCGTGTAGGATGCACCTACAAAGAATTCACTGCCTGCAAACCTTTGGAATTTGATGGAACTGAAGGACCGATCGGATTGAAACGGTGGACCGAGAAGGTCGAATCGGTGTTTGCCATAAGTAAGTGTACTGAAGAGGACAAAGTGAAGTACGCTACACATACCTTCACAGGTTCTGCGTTAACATGGTGGAATACCTATCTAGAGCAAGTGGGACAAGATGATGCTTACGCACTACCGTGGTCAGCAATCAAGCACTTGATGAACGAGAAGTATCGTCCCAGAACCGAGGTTAATAAGCTCAAGACAGAACTTAGAGGGTTACGAACCCAAGAATTTGATATTACCATGTACGAAAGACAATTCACAGAATTGTGCCTATTGTGTCCGGGAGCGTTCGAAGATGAGGAAGAGAAGATCGACGCGTTTGTGAAAGGATTACCGGAAAGAATCCAAGAAGATATAAGTTCACACGAGCCCGCCTCCATACAACAGGCATGTAGAATGGCTCACAAACTAGTGAACCAGATTGAAGAAAGAATTAAAGAACAGACTGCTGAAGAGGCCAATGTGAAGCAAGTCAAAAGAAAGTGGGAGGAAAACGGTGATAAGAATCACCAATACAACAACAACAGCAATTACAACAATAATCGCAACAACTATCCCAACAATCGCAACTACAACAAACGGCCCAACAACAACAACAACAACAACAGCAGCTACAACAATCATCCCAACAACAATAATAACCGCAACAACAACAATCAGAAGCAGCTATGCCAAAGGTGTGAAAAGTATCACTCGGGGTTTTGCACCAAATTTTGCAACAAGTGTAAAAGAAATGGTCATAGCGCGGCGAAGTGTGAGGTCTACGGACCAGGGGTTAACAGAACGAAAGGAACAAATGGTGTCGGAATGAGTAATGGCGGAGCAAGTAGTGTCGGAGCAAGTTATGCCAATGTAGTTTGTTATAAATGTGGAAAACCGGGCCATATTATTAGAAATTGCCCAAACCAGGAGAACACGAATGGACAAGGCCGCGGAAGAATTTTCAATATTAATGCGGAAGAGGCACATGAAGACCCGGAGCTTGTTACGGGTACGTTTCTTATTGACAATAAATCTGCTTACGTTTTATTTGATTCGGGTGCGGATAGAAGCTATATGAGTAGAGATTTTTGTGCTAAATTAAGTTGTCCATTGATGCCTTTGGATAGTAAATTTTTACTCGAATTAGCAAACGGTAAATTAATTTCAGCAGATAATATATGCCGGAATCGAGAAATTAAACTGGGTAGCGAAATATTTAAGATTGATTTGATACCAGTAGAGTTAGGGAGTTTTGATGTAATAGTTGGCATGGACTGGCTGAAGAAGGTGAAAGCAGAGATCGTATGTTATAAAAATGCAATTCGCATTGTACGAGAAGAAGGAGAACCCTTAGTGGTGTACGGAGAAAAGGGCAACATGAAGCTACATCTTATTAGTAATTTGAAGGCACAAAAACTAATAAGAAAAGGTTGCTATGCTGTTCTAGCACACGTCGAGAAAGTATAAACTGAAGAAAAGAGCATCAATGATGTTCCCGTTGCAAAAGAATTTCCCGATGTATTTCCGAAAGAATTACCGGGACTACCTCCACATCGATCTGTTGAATTTAAAATAGATCTTGTACCAGGAGCTGCACCAATAGCTCGTGCTCCTTATAGACTCGCACCCAGCGAGATGAAAGAACTACAAAGCCAACTGCAAGAACTATTAGAATGTGGTTTCATTCGACCAAGCACATCACCATGGGGAGCTCCTGTTTTGTTTGTCAAGAAGAAGGATGGTACATTTAGGTTGTGTATTGACTACAGAGAGTTGAACAAACTTACCATCAAAAACCGTTATCCACTGCCGAGAATTGACGACTTATTTGATCAACTACAAGGCTTATCGGTTTATTCGAAGATCGATTTACGTTCTGGATATCATCAAATGCGAGTAAAGGAGGATGATATTCCAAAAACTGCTTTTAGGAAGCGTTATGTTCATTACGAGTTTATGGTTATGCCGTTTGGATTGACTAACGCACCAGCTGCGTTCATGGACCTTATGAACCGAGTGTGTGGGCCATATCTTGACAAGTTTGTCATTGTTTTCATCGATGATATACTTATTTACTCAAAGAATGATCAAGAGCACGAAGAACATTTGAGAAAAGTGCTAGAAGTATTGAGGAAAGAAAAACTGTACGCTAAGTTTTCAAAGTGTGCATTTTGGTTGGAAGAAGTTCAATTCCTCGGTCACATAGTGAACAAAGAAGGTATTCAGGTGGATCCAGCAAAGATTGAAACCGTTGAAAAGTGGGAAACCCCAAAAACTCCGAAGCATATACGTCAATTTTTAGGATTGGCTGGTTACTACAGAAGATTCATCCAAGATTTCTTCAAAATAGCAAAACCCTTGACTGCATTAACGCATAAAGGGAAGAAATTTGAATGGAAGGATGAACAAGAGAAGGCATTTCAATTATTGAAGAAAAAGCTAACTACGGCACCTATATTGTCATTGCCTGAAGGGAATGATGATTTTGTGATTTATTATGATGCATCAAAGCAAGGTCTCGGTTGTGTATTAATGTAACGAACGAAGGTGATTGCTTATGCGTCTAGACAATTGAAGATTCACGAGCAAAATTATACGACGCATGATTTGGAATTAGGCGCGGTTGTTTTTGCATTAAAGACTTGGAGGCACTACTTATATGGGGTTAAAAGTATTATATATACCGACCACAAAAGTCTTCAACACATATTTAATCAGAAACAACTGAATATGAGGCAGCGTAGGTGGATTGAATTGTTGAATGATTACGACTTTGAGATTCATTACCACCCGGGGAAGGCAAATGTGGTTGCCGACGCCTTGAGCAGAAAGGACAGAGAACCCATTCGAGTAAAATCTATGAATATAATGAATCACACTAACCTTACTACTCAAATAAAGGAGGCGCAACAAGGAGTTTTAAAAGAGGGAAATTTAAAGGATGAAATACCTAAAGGATCGGAGAAGCATCTTAATATTCGGGAAGACGGAATCCGGTATAGGGCTGAAAGAAATGGGTACCAAAATTTGGAGATATGAGAGAAATGGTACTTAGAGAAGCTCATAAAACCAGATACTCAATACATCCTGGAACGGGGAAGATGTACAAGGATCTTAAGAAACATTTTTGGTGGCCAGGTATGAAAGCCGATATTGCTAAATATGTAGGAGAATGTTTGAAGTGTTCTAAGGTCAAAGCTGAACATCAGAAACCACCAGGTCTACTACAACAACCTGAAATCCCGGAATGGAAATGGGAAAACATTACCATGGATTTCATTACTAAATTTCCAAGGACTGCAAGTGGTTATGATACTATTTGGGTAACAGTTGATCGTCTCACCAAGTCAGCAAACTTCCTGCCAATAAGAGAAGATGACAAGATGGAGAAGTTAGCACGACTGTATTTGAAGAAAGTCATCTCCAGACATGGAATACCAATCTCTATTATCTCTGATAGGGATGGCAGATTTATTTCAAGATTCTGGCAGACATTACAGCAAGCATTGGGAACTCGTCTAGACATGAGTACTGCCTATCATCCACAAACTGATGGGCAGAGCGAAAGGACGATACAAACGCTTGAAGACATGCTACGAGCATGTGTTATTGATTTCGGAAACAGTTGGGATCGACATCTACCGTTAGCAGAATTTTCCTACAACAACAGCTACCATTCAAGCATTGAGATGGCGCCGTTTGAAGCACTTTATGGTAGAAAGTGCAGGTCTCCGATTTGTTGGAGTGAAGTGGGGGATAGACAGATTACGGGTCCGGAGATAATACAAGAAACTACCGAGAAAATCATCCAAATTCAACAAAGATTGAAAACCGCCCAGAGTCGACAAAAGAGCTACGCGGACAGTAAAAGAAAAGATATAGAGTTTGAAATTGGAGAAATGGTCATGCTTAAGGTTTCACCTTGGAAAGGCGTTGTTCGATTTGGTAAACGGGGGAAACTAAATCCAAGGTACATTGGACCATTCAAGATTATAGATCGTGTAGGACCAGTAGCTTACCAACTGGAGCTACCTCAACAACTCGCGGCTGTACATAACACTTTCCACGTCTCAAATTTGAAGAAATGTTTTGCTAAAGAAGATCTCACTATTCCTTTGGACGAAATCCAAATCAATGAAAAACTTCAATTCATTGAAGAACCCGTCGAAATAATGGATCGTGGGGTTAAGAGACTTAAACAAAACAAGATACCGATTGTTAAGGTTCGATGGAATGCTCGTAGAGGACCCGATTTCACCTGGGAATGAGAAGATCAGATGAAGAAGAAATACCCGCATTTATTTCCAGAAGATACGTCAACACCTCCAACTGCTTAAAATTTCGGGACGAAATTTATTTAACGGGTAGGTACTGTAGTGACCCGAACTTTTCCATATTTATATATATATTAAACGAAATTGTTATTTACATGATTAAGTCTTTCCAACATGTTAAGCAATCAAACTTGTTAAGACTTGATTAATTGAAATAGGTTTCATATAGACAATTGACCACCCAAGTTGACCGGTGATTCACGAACGTTAAAACTTGTAAAAAATATATGATGACATATATATGGTTATATATATAGTTAACATGATTTTATTATAAGTATGTATCTCATTAGGTATTTTAACAATGAGTTATATACATAAAAATGAGACTATTAATTTAAGAAACTCGAAAACGATATATATAACGATTATCGTTATAACAACGTCTTACTAGGTACATATGAATCATATTAAGATATTGATACACTTGGTTAATTATTTTAAATGATAAGTAAATATATTATTAAGTGTATTAACAATGAAATACATATGTAAAAATAAGACTACTAACTTAATGATTTCGAAACGAGACATATATGTAACGATTATCGTTGTAACGACATTTAACTGTATATATATCATACTAAAATATATTATATATCATAATATCATGATAATATAAAAATTTAACATCTCATTTGTTATAATAAACAATGGGTTAACAACATTCAACAAGATCGTTAACCTAAAGGTTTCAAAACAACATTTACATGTAACGACTAACGATGACTTAACGACTCAGTTAAAATGTATATAGTGTTTTAATATGTATTCATACACTTTTGAAAGACTTCAAGACACTTATCAAAATACTTCTACTTAACAAAAATGCTTACAATTACATCCTCGTTCAGTTTCATCAACAATTCTACTCGTATGCACCCGTATTCGTACTCGTACAATACACAGCTTTTAGATGTATGTACTATTGGTATATACACTCCAATGATCAGCTCTTAGCAGCCCATTTGAGTCACCTAACACATGTGAGAACCATCATTTGGAAACTAGCATGAAATATCTCATAAAATTACAAAAATATGAGTAATCATTCATGACTTATTTACATGAAAACAAAATTACATATCCTTTATATCTAATCCATACACCAACGACCAAAAACACCTACAAACACTTTCATTCTTCAATTTTCTTTATCTAATTGATCTCTCTCAAGTTCTATCTTCAAGTTCTAAGTGTTCTTCATAAATTCCAAAAGTTCTAGTTTCATAAAATCAAGAATACTTCCAAGATTGCAAGTTTACTTCCAAGTTTTCTAAATCCATTCCAAGTAATCATCCAAGATCAAGAAACCTTTGTTACTTACAGTAGGTTATCTTTCTAATACAAGGTAATAATCATATTCAAACTTTAATTCAATTTCTATAACTATAACAATCTTATTTCGAGTGGAAATCTTACTTGAAATTGTTTTCGTGTCATGATTCCGCTTCAAGAACTTTCAAGCCATCCAAGGATCTTTTGAAGCTAGATCTATTTTTCTCATTTCCAGTAGATTTATCCAAGGAACTTGAGGTAGTAATGATGTTCATAACATCATTCGATTCATACATATAAAGCTATCTTATTCGAAGGTTTAAACTTGTAATCACTAGAACATAGTTTAAAAGTTAATCCTTCTAACTTGACTTTTAAAATCAACTAAACACATGTTCTATATCTATATGATATGCTAACTTAATGATTTAAAACCTGGAAACACGAAAAACACCGTAAAACCGGATTTACGCCGTCGTAGTAACACCGCGGGCTGTTTTGGGTTAGTTAATTAAAAACTATGATAAACTTTGATTTAAAAGTTGTTATTCTGAGAAAATGATTTTTATTATGAACATGAAACTATATCCAAAAATTATGGTTAAACTCAAAGTGGATGTATGTTTTCTAAAATGGTCATCTAGACGTCGTTCTTTCGACTGAAATGACTACCTTTACAAAAATGACTTGTAATTTATTTTTCCGACTATAAACCTATACTTTTTCTTTTTAGATTCATAAAATAGAGTTCAATATGAAACCATAGCAATTTGATTTACTCAAAACGGATTTAAAATGAAGAAGTTATGGGTAAAACAAGATTGGATAATTTTTCTCATTTTAGCTACGTGAAAATTGGTAACAAATCTATTCCAACCCTAACTTAATCAACTTGTATTGTATATTATGTAATCTTGAGATACCATAGACACGTATACAATGTTTCGACCTATCATGTCGACACATCTATATATATTTCGGAACAACCATAGACACTCTATATGTGAATGTTGGAGTTAGCTATACAGGGCTGAGGTTGATTCCAAAATATATATAGTTTGAGTTATGATCAATACTGAGATACGTATACACTGGGTCGTGGATTGATTCAAGATAATATTTGTCGATTTATTTCTGTACATCTAACTGTGGACAACTAGTTGTAGGTTACTAACGAGGACAGCTGACTTAATAAACTTAAAACATCAAAATATATTAAAAGTGTTGTAAATATATTTTGAACACACTTTGATATATATGTATATATTGTTATAGGTTCGTGAATCAACCAGTGGCCAAGTCTTACTTCCCGACGAAGTAAAAATATGTGACAGTGAGTTATAGTCCCACTTTTAAAATCTAATATTTTTGGGATGAGAATACATGCAGGTTTTATAAATGATTTACAAAATAGACACAAGTACGTGAAACTACATTCTATGGTTGAATTATCGAAATCGAATATGCCCCTTTTTATTAAGTCTGGTAATCTAAGAATTAGGGAACAGACACCCTAATTGACGCGAATCCTAAAGATAGATCTATTGGGCCTAACAAACCCCATCCAAAGTACCGGATGCTTTAGTACTTCGAAATTTATATCATATCCGAAGGGTGTCCCGGAATGATGGGGATATTCTTATATATGCATCTTGTTAATGTCGGTTACCAGGTGTTCACCATATGAATGATTTTTATCTCTATGTATGGGATGTGTATTGAAATATGAAATCTTGTGGTCTATTGTTACGATTTGATATATATAGGTTAAACCTATAACTCACCAACATTTTTGTTGACGTTTAAAGCATGTTTATTCTCAGGTGAATACTAAGAGCTTCCGCTGTTGCATACTAAAATAAGGACAAGATTTGGAGTCCATGTTTGTATGATATTGTGTAAAAACTGCATTCAAGAAACTGATTTCGATGTAACATATTTGTATTGTAAACCATTATGTAATGGTCGTGTGTAAACAGGATATTTTAGATTATCATTATTTGATAATCTACGTAAAGCCTTTTAAACCTTTATTTATGAAATAAAAGTTATGGTTTGTTTTAAAAATGAATGCAGTCTTTGAAAAACGTCTCATATAGAGGTCAAAACCTCGCAACGAAATCAATTAATATGGAACGTTTTTAATCAATAAGAACGGGACATTTCAGCGTCATCATTAACATCAGCTAACTCGATGTTTAATGACAAAACACCTATAGGTAATGAAGATTCTCCTGCAAAACCGGTTAGTGAAACCGCGATTGTTTGCAGGTTTGTTTTAATACTTTCTGGCAATTGAGCGAAGCATTGTTCGTAAATAACATCAACGCTACTGCCATTGTCGACATGGACTTTCATGACTGTGAATGTAGGCATATATATATACGTGAGTTTGCTTTTATACACTTTCTAATATTTTAGAATCTTTGTTTAGTAATATGGATGAATATAGGAATGAGTGTCCATGCGGTTTCTTCTAAATCGTGTGTGTGTGTGTATATGTATATATATATATATATATATATATATATATATATATATATATATATATATATATATATATATAAAGATGATCTCACAAATCCGTCGATAAATCTTAGAATTAGGATCAGACTATTTTAATATTTGAGTTTTATTGAATTTTCGAGCACTAATGTATATATGTATATGTATAAGCACCAACATATCTTAGCATACATATATTCTATTAACTATAAGATTTTTATGCATTATATACAACGTTTGTGGATATTCACATGCAACACGCGCGGTATTTGTGTGTATATAGAATCTATTGTTGATGTTGGTGAATGTAGGCGTATGTATACGATAAATCCATAATTAATGATGTTGCTTAATCACGGATTGAGTGCAATAAGATTGTAATGGAGGATGGGATGTTTGATGATTATTTTAGGCCCCGATGATCGTCTTTCACTTTAACTATCAAGTGATCAACCACCCCGACCCGGTCTTGATTGTTAATTAGCTTAATTCACATTTTCGCAATGTAAAAATCCCTTAGGCAAAATCACAAGTGGAAATTACAAAGGCTTAGGCAAAATGGCAGAGAATCAACAACCCATAAATGAGAGGCCAAGCTCCCTATTTATAGGATTCGAAATATCCGCGGTCTGCGAGTTACATAACTATCCGCGGAAACTCAGCGGATTAAACCGCGGTCTTGTATTAATGCGAAAACATAACCGCGGTACTCATTTTCAGCGAATATTGCACAGCTTTGCCTTATAATTCGCGTAGTTCTGCCTTTGACTTTTAGCAAATAAAATATACATATACAATGCTATGTATATGATCAGTATACGTGCGTTTGCTTTTACACACTTCCTAATATTTTTAAAATGTTTGTTTAGTAATACAGATGCATATATGAACAAGCAGAAAAATGGAAAACATGCAATTTTTAAGAAAAAAATTTTTCTGCAAAAACAAAACTAGCGACGGAAATTTCGTCGGAACGTTTGCTAGAGGTCCATCGAAAAACCGGCTAACATCCGTCGTTAATCCGTTGGTAATTTGTTGTCTCAAATCCGTCGTTAACCAGACGGTCATAAATCCGTCCTAAATATCCGACGGAAATACGTCAGTAAATTAACCGTCTCAAATCCGGCGGAAAAACTCAACGTAAATTCGAAGGAATTCCGTCACGAAATTTTCATCGTAAATCCGTCGCTAAAACTGAGGACCGTCTCATATTCCGTCAGTAAATATTACCGGGGAGATTTTAGGGTCAGCCCGAATCCGTCGGAAAATGCGTTTTGGGACGGATTTGGGACTTATTTTGTCAGTATTCGTCAGTTTTCTAGTAGTGTTCTTCATGATTTGCATTTGTTCATTAATTTTCTATTCGTTATTATTCGTAACTTACAATTGACCGTCTCTTAAAATCATTAATGTTAATTTCGCCCGACAAATAAAATCTTCAAGTTCTACCCCGTCCGGGTTAGGCCGGTTACATCTGTTTGCAAATATTTTCCCACTCTAGGTTGAACTGTAAAATTTTTATCTATTAAACCATTTTCTTTTTTGTATCTAAACAAACTTTATTCAGTTCAGGCTTTGTGGTATGATCTTTATATTGTCATTGATTGGCCGTGACGTGCCATTATATATGTACCTTTAGTTGACATGGACATGAAGTGGCCGGTTTCTTGGTACGTGTATAAGATGCCGTATTAAGTTTAAATGATCTTAGGGTGGCGCCATGTATGATAATGACACGGGCTAATACCATCAATGTTTGCGAAATGATAATGCTACCAAGGATAAGCTTAGTAGGAATCCATTGAAAATGAGTAGTACATGAAAAATTGACTTATTATGAAAATGATGCGACTTTGTTTGAATGTTTTCGCTCTTGATATTGTTCGAAAAAATGGGACCCACACACTATATCTTCATTCCATGAATAAGAGTCACAGATTGAAACATGTCCAATAACCTTAAGGATGTAATGATCTTTTTAAATGATGTGTATCAAATCATGACTTTGACCTGTTAATTTCGAATATGCTTGACTATGGAAAGTCAAATTAAGTAATTTTCATGCTTATCACAATGTACCTAGTAAGAGCACTCGGTGCCCCCACGTCCTTCACCACCGTCCATCACCAACCGACGCTGGGATCGACCGTCGGTCGACATCGGCACGGCTTCGATCTCGCAGTCGGTCTTCAGCATCGAGCCAGCGACGGTGTAAAATATAGTCGTTGGGTGTTTGATTTTGAAAATATAGCCATTCTAACGACTAGTTTATTTATTGTTTATATTTTTTTTCTTATAAATACTACAACAATTTATCCCATTTTTACTCACACAACTATATCTTTTTTATCACTTTCTCTCTACAATAATTAAATTATCACTTTAATATTTATTTTTATATTATTAATCACAAAATGTCGTCTTCTTCGAGTTCTTCCCACGACTCGTTCACAAACTATACACTAAACCTACTTGGTGAAGATTATTCTTCTAAAGATTATGTAAAATCACGTCGTTATATACGTCATAATCATTATAATATCGATATTCTTAAATCTCTAGAATTCTTCAAGATTATATGATCATATTTTAGAATTCTTCAAGATTTCATACGGTTATTGATATCGATATCTTCTATATTATATGATCATATTTTATCAGTTATGATTTATGATTTATGGTACATGATCTATGGCGTAAAATTAGAATATGGTGCGATATTGGGATTCCCAATTTTATGAGTTGGATTGAATGGGCTTCTTGGTTTGATAATTGGGTTGTGCCTAATATCTCAAAGATTCGGGCTTATTCTATTGTTGCTGCTCTTTTTTGGTATTTGTGACGTTTCCAAAATGGTGTCGTATTCCAAGAAGAGGTGTTAAAAGGAGATTTATTTGATCCAATACGCTCTACTGCTTATCTTTGGATTTTTTTTCTAGAGGTAGATATAAGATAATTGGAACATATGGGTATTAAAGTCGTCGTAATTCTCTTGTATGTTTGTTTTTATTGCCTTCGAGTGTCTTACTATAAGCGTAATAAAATTGCATTTTCTCGTTAAAAAAAATCAGTTATGAATATGAAAATTAGTCATTTTGAACTTGAAAAGTCAAATCTTAATTTTTTATTTTTTATTTTACTTCATTTAATGATGTGTCATATATTCTCCAAATTTCTTCAACTAATCCCAACCATTCGATCCAAATTGATATAAAACAATTGATATAAAACAGATAAGAATCTTCAAGAAAAAATTTTGAATAGCAAATCAGCAGGGTATTTAAATGGGGAGTGATCCGTACACCACCAGTTTTTAGCCGTACACCACCAAACATGCATTATGATGTTGTACTGTACAACACTGTAAAGCATGTTTGGTGGTGTATGGCTAAAAATTGGTGGTGTACGAATCATCACCCTATTTAAATGAAGCAATAGATAAATAAATATATAGCCCAAAAGGGGTGCAAAAAAGAATAAGGAACAATACAGGAATAACATTTTTTTTTATAGAGATAACACTTTAAAATCTCATAAAGATGACACTTTTTGCCATCTATGGAACCAAAACCTTATGAAACATGAAATTTTGCTGCTTTTGCCATGGAATTGATGCTCGAGTTTGGAACATTACTTTTGTTACCAGTTATGCTCTCAGCTCAGATGTGTTTGAAGAATCTAAAATATGTTTCTAAAGTTGATTACCATGCGTCTATTTTGTGCGATCCCTAGACGAATGAGTGATGTTTGATGAAAGTACGATCCCACACGCAAACACTATCATACGAACATAAAATGGTTCCATGTGATTTGACATATATGCGTATCAACGTTTTAAAAGGAACAAATTAAACTTAATGAAAATCAAAACTGGCCAAGGAGCTCATGTTAAAATTTAAATCAATTCCTGTCAATATTCACTCTATGAGATTAAGAATATATGGAGTAAACTATACTAGTCCAAACAAGATGTTCAAATAAAAACATCCATACATGCCAAAACTTATAAACTATTCTCGTTGTATATTGTGTTTTATCTTTTGGAGATGGGGTTCTTAGATGGCGTCCGGCCAAAAAGCATCGCATCTTCTATTTTCCATTTTCAAATTGACCGTATTTTATAAAACTTTGTTATACTCCGGTAGTATAGAGTGCGACTATTTTTAAACCCTTGTCACCTATAACCTAGGTGTTGCGAAATTCGCTATTTGGTGAGTATTTGGTCGAGACTTTGAAAGTAACAATCGGCAATTCGGAGATTAATTATGATTAATTGGATTGTACTTTTTATAGATTTACATATTAAATTTCAAAATTATATGTATAAATATATATAAAAAAACCCATAAACATAAACTTATAAACTTAAACATAGTTGTCTAAAATCATTTATTTTATTCAAAAACTCTACAATGCAGTAAAAATTAATGTTAAAATGTTGATCAAAGTTCAATAAATCTGATTTTGGCCCATTAATGACATTGACCCATTAATTATGGATTTTATATAATCGGGAATGGTTTCTCTTTAAAAGAAGTGATCAGAGACTATGGGCATATATGTAATTTCGTCTATAGTGCTTATCCGCTCTAATTTAACGAATTCTGTCATTTTTCTTTATAATTTCATTTTCGTCTTTTCCATCTCCTTCGCAAACCATAACCCAATTTCCATTTTTATAATTTCATTTCATCTTTTATTTTAAATATTGTTGACATCCTTCATTTCTATACTTATGTCTATTTTTTAAAATAATAAAATACACACAGGTGGCGGCAATTTCATTTACGATTTGGGGTATATTCATCTCAAGATTCCGATCACTTTTGTTACTATTATTGATCATCTCACAGTGGCGGCGTAAATTATCTCACGGTGTCGGTGACGACGACGCTAACTCTCTTGCCGCCTTTAAGGTTGTTAGTATATGCGTGACCTAATTGGACATGTCCTCTCATGTCCATGTTGGTTACATTGATTGGTTTGTTTCCTTATGTTCTTTCCTTATTTGTTGCTATTCCTTTATTAATTTTATGCTTTGAGTTTGTAGTATGTCATAATTCATAACCAGGTTTTTAATTGAGTAAATTTCAGCCCACCAAAGTTTTGGCTTGAGCCTTGAGTGGTATAAGGTGGGATCTTACTTGGGGCACTGTAAATCTAGCTTCGATTCTCACGATCTTACTTGGGGCACTGTAAATCTAGCTTCGATTCTCACGCCAAGTGGGAGTTTACAACCTTTGATGGTACTACCGACGTCAATGCGATTTGGGAAGATCTCAGGGGTTTTCTCAACCTTCGACGGTACTGCCGTCATCGTCGCGAATTGGGTCTCCTCCTAACAGGTGTGTGGGTGACATATGATCGCTAAGGTGGTTAAGTCCCCTCTAGGTGATGTCGATATCGTCGTTCGAAAAAAATTGAGTAAATTTCAATACAGGAACAAACGGTTTATGGAGCTTTACAAGCACAGCATGTTACTCAACATATGTTTTTTATAATCTCATGTTCGAATTTACGGTAATGACGATTGATTTAGTGATGTTTTAGATTAGTATTTATGAGTTCACCATATAGTTTATGTAAATAATCCATTTTGGGACATGTTGTATATTCATGACATTCTGTTGTATATTCGTGTAATTAATCCATTTTCGGACCTGAAAATAGACAAAATTACATATTTGCTCATCAATCAACGGACTAACTTAACTTGCGTTGGGATTTGAACCACCATCATGCATTTGTAAAACCATAGGCGCTACCAGTATAATTTTCAAAAGATAGGGACGACCGATGTAATTATGAGTAAACCACAAGGACTAACGGTATAATTAACTCTTCAAAATATTGTGTAAAATTCCATCGCCACTTCATGTTATTGGTTTTTGTTGTTGTTGGGTTAGGATTGTCTACATCTCATCACCCCCATACACTACTCATGTAGTATTGAGTTTTGTTGTTTTTGTTGTACTCTTCATGTTAATGATTGAATATGTACGACAATGGTGCATGTTTGAATACTTCATTGGTGTTTTAACTTGAAATAGGGTTAACTGACTGTGATTTGGATTCAAGTTTTTTTTATTAACGATTCTTGTTGTAAGTAATTTGTAACGACCCAACTTCGTTTTACCAAAAACACGACTTAATTATTTTTTTAATAGACCATCAGGACGACGTCCAGACCTCTGGACGGCGTCCAGTAACAAAGGACAGGACGACGTCCAACAATCAGGACGGCGTCCGATAACACTAAAATGTCCTGTGACAGAAAATCCCAACCCACGTTGTACTGGACGGCGTCCAAACCATTTTGGACGGCGTCCAGAGTACCTGATCAGTCCCAAAACTTGTCAAATTACATTAAACACTTCAAAACACTACCAAAACGATTTGTAACAACTCAATCAAGTATTACATCAACAAAACGTTAAATAAAAGTGTTTACACCACATATACGGGTTAAGACTCCATAACCCAGCCCAATACCAAGAGCATAATCCCGGGGACTACCAAATCCCCAATCCGCGTCCATATCTCCAAAAGCTACCCCCGTCGAGCCCAAGCGCTCATACGCATCTAGCCTAACAACTAGCTAGCTTCATAATCACAATACCTGTAAAAAGGTAAACAACGAGAGGGTAAGCATAAAGCTTAGTGAATGCAATAATTATATATATACATATATAATATACCTACTTGCAAACACTTACACACACCGCATATTGCTAGCAATATAATTAGCATACTAACGCCAAGCATAAAACTAATAACCTCCAATACCGCAACTAGCAATAATCAATAGCATATACTCCAAACAATATAATATGCTACACTACAATACATATACCAACTATATGGTTAACCATAAACGCTATGGTGCTACCGGCTCGTGGTTCACACCATACGTAATGCTATGACGCAACCGGCTCTTTGGTTCACGCCACTACGCATTTGAGTCATACTCCTTTATAGTGCTACCGGCTCGTGGTTCACACTTTGGCGCTACCGGCTCGTGGTTCACGCCTCATTTTATAGTGCTACCGGCTCGTGGTTCACACTTCATTTTATAGTGCTATCGGCTCGTGGTTCACACTTGATGCTACCGGCTCGTGGTTCACATCATGATTTTATAGTACTACCGGCTCGTGGTTCACACTTTGGCGCAACCGGCTCGTGGTTCACGCCTCAGTTTATAGTGCTACCGGCTCGTGGTTCACACTTCATTTTATAGTGCTACCGGCTCGTGGTTCACACTTGATGCTACCGGTTCGTGGTTCACATCATGACACTCGTCACATACATGTTATGGTACTACCGGCTCGTTGGTTCATATCGTAACATTCACAAGTAAATACACAATATACATACATGCATAATTATTCCACTCACCTCGAAAAATCTGCACAAGTAGTGTATTATGATCTCCGTCCTCATATCCGAGCAAATAGTTACCTATATCGCACATAGGCATAATATACACATAAATATACATTCTCTAAAAGAGAATCCGACACAATTATCCCTTAGCCGAGGGATCGCACATTGCTCGCCAAAACCCGCCCATTTAACACCTAATGGACACAAACCAATTACCACTTCGGGTGGTAATTCAAACCCACTCCACAAAGTACAATATAGCCCAAATTATACTTTACACGAATTAGATCAACCTAGATCTCGACACTAGGCTACTACTTAGGTAGTGACCATTTCAAACGCCATTTACACCAAAAACCCCAACACATGCAATATCGACCCATATTTCTTTTGACCACGTTTGACTTATGTTAAAATATCATTTTAACCCAAAATTACATTTCGCAAGTAATTACATCCAAAACACCCACAATCCCTAACAACTAGTGATTGTGTTTCAAAATCATCATTTAACACCAAAAATCAAGAACACTTGACCCATTTCAACACAATACCCATTTTGACCCAAATTAGGGTTTACACTCAAAAATCAAGTCAACACAACACCAAAATCACTAGTACACAAGTGTTCTAAGGTTCAACAGACACATGCAACATCCAAACTTACAATTTTATCAATCAAAACCCTAAGTCACCAAATTTCGGTTTACTTACATGAATCTTACCCAAAACCCCCAAATTTCACAATAAATGAGTTTATAACTCTAACTAACATAAACCCTAACTCAAACACGAATCTTACACAATGAAATTCGGATTTAGAATTTACCATAACAATCAAAACGTAGCCAAGGATGAGATGAACAACTTTAAATCTCATGACATGACCTGATTCACCCTTCTTCTTCTTCCTCAAAGCGAGCTCTCTCTCTCTCTCTCTAGATGGAAATGGGTGGAAGAGGTGAAATGAGGGTAGAGATAACCATTGGGTCAGTTTTAGTGGCTCAAAACCGATCCCCAAGTAAAAAGACACAAATACCCCTTTTAAATTCATTAAATTTCCAACAGCTGGCCTGTCAAGCCATTTGGACGGCGTCCAAAAAGGTTGGACGGCGTCCAAATCAACTGGATCAGTTTTCTTAACTTGTTTTGGTCTTAACTTTCAAACCGTAACTCCGTTTTCGATGAATCAAATATCGTTGGAAACGTAATGAGATTTACTATCCAATGGTAAGGTTTTAGAACATCAACTCAAACTTTATTTGGGATCCAAATATACGCTTACATGCCTCTTAATTCGAATGACGTCCAAAATAACGCGTAACAGAAAAACCGGGTGTTACAACTCTCCCCCACTTAAATTGGATCACGTCCTCGTGATCCGCACCCACACTAGAAGTTAAGCATTTAACCCTCGAGCATTTCCGCTTCCAACACGGAGTCACACATGTAGTAATCACGCAACAGTAATCTCGCTTCGTACACTTACGCATCATCTAACAACAACCGTAACCGTTGCTCCTACGCCGAGTATCCAAACTCGTATCATACACTTCACAATCGTCCTAAAAGTAGAACAATTCACTGACAATTATCCTCGTCATGCCTCACGATCCTACGAAACACAACCAAGCCCGACATCCATAACCATATCACCCAACGCAATCTACTAAATCCACTACGTCATGAACCATGTCTTGCATTAATCCAAATCGAGAAGAATTCATGCTTCTTTAAAACTCCGTATTCCATCGGTTCATAAACTCACCACTCAACCGATCATTCATGATTATTCTATAGACCAGGAACCAACTTCCTCCGGTTCCATACCCGGGTCATTCTCCAACGAATTTTTTTTTTTTTTTGGTATCCCCAAAATAAGCACTTTAGAAGTACCACTTTCCCACCGATCGATCCGCACACGAATATCCGTCACTGGATTAATCCAGGACGACAACAATACACCACGAATTAGACGAAACATCAACGCTCGACACAGGGTTTCTCCCCTAAACCTTACAACCCTTTCATACAATACGGCTTCCTAATACTAGCATGAAACTATTCGTATTCTAGAATCATGTCAACGATGAATTATCATCACAAAATTTCCGCAATTCGCCACATGATTCACAAAATAGTCACCAAATCCGGGTGAACCTTCCTACCTAGACCGTCCGTTAAGGGTGGTCTTGACATTCCGATGCAATCCTACGGGTCACATCACTAGGGTACACACTCTTGCAACCAACAACAGCCGCGTGTCTCTACGTGAGATAATCAATACTGACACTTCCGCCTCACAATCGTCAGTAAAGTGGAATAATCCACTTGATAATTTTCACGATCACGTTTCCCGACAGGGAAAATACGGTATCTGTCATAACCCGTCCTTAACCATAAGAACGTGTTAGATAACGTATGATTTCATTGCGAGGTATTGACCTCTATATGCGACATTTTTAAAAGAACAACTGCATATATTTTACATTACAAACCATAATTCTTATTTTGATACAAGCTTTAGACAAAATAAAGATGATTATCGTTTAGCGATAATCTTAGACTTACAAACTTTACATGTGATGATAACAATACGATTTCTAGCATATTTTACATTACAAATCCTCCGATATGCAGTTTTATTTTTGACACAAATATGCATACTCAAGATCTTGTTTAAATTCAACATGTTGCAGCGGAAGCTTCTAATTATCACCTGAGAATAGACATGTTTAAAACGTCAACATAAAGTTGGTGAGATATAGGTTTAATGCCGGCAGCGATATAAATATAGACCACAAGATTTCATATATAAACATTTTAATAAAAATATTCTAAGTGGTTGAGCACTTGGTAACCATACTTAACATTTAATCACGTCGCATATTCCCTTTATTATGAAATCTTACTACACCGTACCAAGTGTAGTCACAAAACGAAGTATTGTGCAACCGTTGAATACTGGTCGTCCAGTCCGGTTGGGGTTGTCAGGCCCGATAGATCTATCAACAGGATTCGCGTTTACAATACCGCTGTAAATAACAGTTACCAAGCTACAGGGAAGTATGCCAGTGGTACAACTCAACGTAGAATATATTTTTCAGTTACTTGTGTCCATAATGTAAAACATAAAATACATGTATTCTCATCCCGAAATACTTAGAGTTTAAAAGTGGGACTATATACTCACTTTTGTCTTGAAGATATGTAATTTCGACTTGGTCTCCGATTGATATCACGAACCTATCCATATATAGTTTATCAATATATTTCTATTTTAAACAATCGTCACATATATATACTTTTTATACTTTTAATAGTTTTAATAATTTCTTAGTCCGTAGTTAGCAGTCCGATGTTAGTAATTCAATTTTAATGGTTCATTTTTAGGTGTTTAATAAACCCCCAATGAAATAAATAAAAACCCCCATCGTATATGTATTGGTCGAGATTAATCTTGACCCACGGTACCGGTGTTGTCAAATGACGTGTTGCGTACATAAAGTACCGGTGTTGTCAAATGACGTGTTGCGTACAATCATGGGATCTTATGATTAATCTTCTCGTATTGTTTACGGGTGATCCTGAACCATATAAAATTAAATTATGAGTACATATATATAAAATATCATGTTATTTTAAAAAGATGTGATTTATTTAATTTTCTCCAATTATTTTCGTAGCTAAACTAGTCTTAGATATCCGATCTCGTTTTGGTCATAGTTTCTTCGTTACAACTCCGTTTTCGTTGATTCAACTTGCCACTTCCTTGGATTGAGTCCCTCTTTAAGACTATGAACTGTAAATACCTTAGTTTGTATTCGAAATCACAGGTCATAGGTCAAACTTTAGTGAAACTTATGGAGTTGATCATTTTCCATCATGTAAACAACCTTAAATGATTATTTTTCTAAAAATACTTATACTTTGAGTTAAATCATGAAATTTTTATGTGTTAACATATTCATAGTAAATATCAATTTTCCAGAAAATAAGCCTCCAATTCAAAGTTCAAAATAGTTTTTAATTATCCAACCCAAAACAGCCCCCGGTTACACTCCGACACCGTAGATTCAGTTTTAAGGTGTTCTTTGAAAAACCAAGTTATACCTTGTTAAATTAGCATATATTTAAGTTATATTACAGGTCTTGAAGTATTTTAAAAGTTAAGTTAGAAGGATCTATTTAGTTTGCAAACAAGTTTGAAAACATTCAAACTATGTTCTTGTTGTTAAAATTTTATACCATAAAATAAGATAGCTATATATATATGAATCGAATAAGGTTATGAACAAAGTTACTACCTCAAGTTACTTGGACAAGATTGCTGTAAAAGAGGAGTAAGAACCTAGAACCAAAAGAGTGATGGAATTGGATGAAAGATTGGAAGTAAACTTGTGTTCTTGAAAGGATTCTTGAAGTGTTTTTGTAAGGTTTTCTTATGAGATTTAAGTGTTGTTTTTGAAGCTAAATGATGGGGAAAATGCTTGGAGATGATCAAGTATGAAGTTAAGAGTATTTTGAGAGAGAAATGGGAGTGTAAGTATGAGAAAATGGGGTGAAGAAATGGTGTGCATGCATAAAAACGTTTTTAGGTTATAAAGGAAAAAAAAGATACCTAACTTTGTTTTCTTGCTAAATAATTCATGCTACTTGACAAATGGTTGGTTCCACATGTTTCTTAATCATTTAAGGCTGCTAAGGAGCAGATTTTTATTGGTATATACCAATAGTAAATACATCTAGAAGCTGCGTATGATACGGGTACATATACCCTAGATATACGTGTAGAAATCTTTGAGAAAACGGAATGAGGATTCAAATATAGCTATCTTTTGTAAATATACTTATATTGTTTTATGTATGTAAGCCCTTTAAAAGTGAGAAAATACATATCTATACGATGCATGTATAAGTATTATAGGTTATAAGTATTTATGTCGAAGAAAGTTACGTATAGTTATCGTTTTGAAAACTTAAGTTAGTAGTTTCAAAATATACTTATAACTCATTGTTATTAGTACCCAATGAGATGTTAAACATCCTTAGATCATGTTAAATATATATAAATACATATATATACATAAACGTATAATTATCGTATGTTATATAGTTCGTGATATCATCGGTCAAACTAGACGGTCAAACGTTGTGTAAAACTCTTTTCAAAAACATAAATCTCAACAATTTGGATTGCTTATCATGTTGGTAAGGTTTAATTTATGTAAATATTAATCTTACAAGTATAGAATGATCGAAAAAGTGCGGGTCATTACAGTACCTACCCGTTAAATAAATTTCGTCCCGAAATTTTAAAATCGTACCTATTTTGCGTCATCGGGAAACAAATGCGGGTATTTTTGTTTCATTTGATCCTCTCGCTCCCAAGTAAACTCGGGACCTCTTCGTGCATTCCAACGAACCTTAATGATCGGTATGTTGCTCTGCTTGAGCCGTTTAACTTCACGATCCATGATTTCGATTGGTTCTTCGATGAATTGTAGTTTCTCGTTGACATGGATTTCTTCAAGAGGAATGGTGAGGTCTTCCTTTGCAAGACACTTCTTAAGGTTTGAGACGTGAAAGGTATTATGTACTCCGGCGAGTTGTTGCGGTAACTCGAGTCGATAAGCTACCGGTCCAATGCGTTCGATGATCTTGAACGGGCCTACATACCTTGGGTTTAGTTTACCTCTTTTACCGAAACGTATTACACCTTTCCAAGGTGACACCTTTAGCATAACCATGTCACCGATCTGAAACTCTAATGGTTTCCTTCGGACATCGGCGTAGCTCTTTTGGCGACTACGGGCTGTTTTCAATCTCTCCTTGATTTGTACTATCTTTTCAGTAGTTTCATGTATGATCTCGGGACCAGTTAATTGTCGATCTCCTACTTCATTCCAACAGATAGGAGATCTACACTTCCTTCCGTACAATGCTTCGAATGGCGCAGCTTTAATGCTCGCATGATAACTATTATTATACGAGAATTCTGCTAATGGTAAATATTTATCCCATCCGTTTCCAAAATCGATCACACATGCCCTGAGCATGTCTTCAAGAGTCTGAATTGTTCTTTCACTCTGCCCGTCGGTTTGCGGATGATATGCGGTGCTCATATCCAAACAAGTTCCTAGGGCCTCCTGTAGTGATTGCCAGAACTTTGAGGTAAATCTACTATCACGATCAGATATAATGGAAATAGGTATTCCATGCCTTGAAACAATTTCCTTTATATACAATCGTAATAGTTTCTCCATTCTATCCGTTTCCTTTATAGGCAAGAAATGTGCAGACTTGGTGAGACGATCAACAATCACCCAAATGGTGTCGTATCCCCAGGTAGTCTTTGGTAACTTCGTGATGAAATCCATGGTAATACCGTCCCATTTCCATTCTGGAATTTCTGGTTGTTGAAGTAACCCTGACGGCTTCTGGTGTTCTGCTTTGACTTTGGAACAAGTTAAACATTCCCCAACATATGTTGCAACGTCTGTCTTCAAATTAGGCCACCAATAATGCGTCTTAAGATCTTGGTACATCTTTCCAACTCTAGGATGTATCGAATATCTTGTCTTATGTGCCTCGTTCAATATCAACTTCCTTAATCCACCCAACTTCGGTACCCAAATACGATTTGCAAAATATCGAATTCCATCTTCCCGTATAACGAGTTGCTTCTCATACTTCTTCATTATTTCATTTCCTATATTTTCTTTAGTAAGTGCTTCTCGTTGAACTTCTTTGATTTGTGAGTTGAGATTCATGAGAATTTTTATGTTCATCGCTCGTACTCGAATTGGTTCTCGTTCCTTTCTGCTTAGAGCGTCGGCCACCACGTTCGCTTTCCCGGGATGATAACGAATTTCACAATCATAGTCATTTATTAACTCAACCCACCTACGTTGCCTCATGTTCAGCTGTTTTTGATCGAAAATATGTTGAAGGCTTTTATGATCAGTAAACACAGTGCATTTAACCCCATACAAGTAGTGTCTCCATATCTTCAATGCAAACACGACTGCTCCCAGTTCTAGATCATGCGTCGTATAATTCCGCTCGTGAATCTTTAATTGTCGGGATGCGTATGCAATAACTTTCTTTCGTTGCATAAGAACACAACCAAAACCTTGTCGCGAAGCGTCACAATATATTTCAAAATCATCGTTCCCTTCAGGTAACGATAAAATAGGCGCCGTAGTTAACTTCTTCTTCAGTAATTGAAATGCGTTCTCCTGCTCCGAGGTCCATTCGTATTTCTTCCCTTTTTGCGTTAATGCTGTCAACGGCTTAGCTATTCGGGAAAAATATTGAATAAACCTTCTATAATAACCGGCTAAACCCAAAAATTGGCGTATCTGCATTGGTGTTTTAGGAGTCTCCCATTTTTCAATGGCTTCAATTTTTGCTGGATCAACCTGAATTCCTTTGCTACTAACAACGTGGCCAAGAAATTGCACTTCTTTCAACCAGAAAGCACACTTAGAAAATTTAGCGTATAGCTGTTCTTTTCTCAACAACTCTAATATCAACCTTAAATGCTGCTCATGCTCTTGCTCACTCTTGGAATAGATAAGAATGTCATCAATGAAAACGATAACAAACTTATCTAAATACGAACTACAAACTCGATTCATGAGGTCCATGAATACAGCTGGCGCATTCGTCAATCCAAACGGCATGACCAAAAATTCGTAATGACCATAACGTGTCCGAAAAGCAGTTTTCGGAATGTCCTCTTCTTTGACACGTAATTGATGATAGCCCGACCTTAAGTCAATTTTTGAGTACACACATGATCCTTGGAGTTGATCAAATAAGTCGTCAATTCTCGGTAGTGGATACCGATTCTTGATAGTTAACTTATTTAATTCACGATAATCTATACACATCCTAAAAGATCCATCTTTCTTTTTAACAAATAGAATCGGAGCTCCCCATGGTGAAGTACTTGGTCGTATGAATCCATGATCCAGTAATTCTTTTAACTGACTCTGAAGTTCTTTTAACTCGGACGGTGCAAGTCTATATGGAGCACGAGCCACTGGTGCAGCTCCTGGTACTAAATCTATTTGAAATTCTACAGATCTAAATGGAGGTAATCCCAGCAACTTTTCCGGAAAAACTTCAGGAAAATCTCTTGCCACAGGCACGTCGTTGATGCACTTCTCTTTTTCCTTTGTTTCGACTTTATTAACATGTGCTAAGATAGCATAGCACCCTTTCTTCAAGCACTTTTGAGCTTTCAAATAACTAATGAGTTTTAGCTTTGAGTTACCCTTCTCTCCATAAATAATTACTGGCGTTTTATCCTTACGAGGAATGCGAATTGCCTTCTTGGCGCACACAACTTCAGCTCCTATTTTGGACATCCAGTCCATGCCGACTATTACATCAAAACTTCCTAATTCTACAGGTATTAAGTCAATTTTAAATGTTTCTCCGGCTAAATTTATTTTACAATCACGGCAAATTTTATCGGCTTTAATTAGTTTACCATTAGCTAACTCAATCATGTACTTAGCATCTAGAGGTAATGATGAACAATTCAATTTAGCGTAAAAGCCTCTACTCACGTAACTTCTATCGGCACCAGTATCAAATATAATAGATGCGGATAAGTTATTAATGGTAAACGTACCCGTAACAAGCTCCGGGTCTTCACACGCCTCTCTAGCATTAATAACAAATGCTCTTCCACGTGCAGATCCATTATTCTTCTCTGGATTCGGACACTGGCTCTTATAGTGACCTTGTTTTCCACACCCATAACAAGTAATGGTAGCCAAAGCAGTTCTATTTGCATTGGTGGCAGGAGTCTTGGTACCATTTGTATTTGTAACGAGAGCCCTACAATCTTCAGCAAGATGACCCTTTCGATTACATTTGTTGCATACCACATTACAGTAGCCAGAGTGATGTTTGTGGCATCGGTTGCATAAAGGATTTTGTCCTTTGTAACCAAAGCTTGAACCACTACCTGCACCTTGCATGGTTTCTTGTTTCTTAAAAGATTGTTGTTGGTTACCTCGATCATAATTTCCATTCCACTTTCTTTTGTTACCTGATACCTTCACATCAGTATTGGATGCTTTCTTATCCATGATGACCTGATCCATTAGCTCGTTTGCCATGGTTATAGCTTCATGAATTGTCTTTGGTTTCGATGCTGTAACGTTTGCCTTGACCTTTTTGGGCAAACCATCTTTGTACATTTCAATCTTCCGTTCTTCGGTTGGAACCAATTCAGGACATAGCAAAACTAATTCCATGAATAGCTGATTGTAGTTGGTGATTTCAGTACCAACAACCTTCAGGCTTCGTAATTCATCTTCCAACTTCCTAACCTCGTTCCTTGGACAATGCTCGTTGATTAACATTGTTTTGAATTCTTCCCAAGGAGTATCATAAGCTACATCTCCTCCTACAGCCTTCACATAATTTTTCCACCACGTGAGTGCACTATCTTGTAAAGTGCACGATGCATACTTGGTCATGTCCTTTTCAACACAACCACTTATTTTAAACACAGTCTCCATCTTTTCTATCCACCGGGTTAAACCGATCGGTCCTTCTGTTCCACTGAATGATGAGGGCTTGCAAGCTTGAAAAGTTTTGTAAGTGCACCCCACACGAGGATTTGGGTTAACTGCAGCACCTCTTGCAGCCTCGACCCATAACATTCTGTCGTTCACTCGCTGATTGATGAGTTCCTGGATTTCTTGTTCCGTCATTCGGTTCTATCGCGCCATATTCTTCTATAAGAATGAAAAGAAAATAATTATTCACATGGAATATTATAGATGTAGTGTATATTTACAGTACATTATAGCTTATTAATAATATGAACCAGGTATTATTATAAAAGCCTTTTCTTCTTATTAGCGTTTTATAATTATATCTAGGGTAGTACCTACCCGTTAATGTCCATACTTAATAGCTTAGTACAGAATCAATTACTACCATCTAAGTAATACTTAACCATGGAAAATTATTGCATTTCACACTTCACTATTTTACATATGCTTATCTTACATCGAACATTAAGCAAACCACACTAATAATATTATACAAAACATTATATGATCCCATGGTTTAATACGGCAGCGCATCGTTTGGTCTATTTTCTAGGACGTTTAGGTTCAAAGAATCGCTTAACGCTTATCCTGGCTGTCTGCCTATATTTTGGCTGTGGGACTGAAGAACTGGATGCCGGGATAGAACGAATAGGAATAGCGGGAATAGGGGTGGTAGTGTCTAGTGGAGTTGGTGCCACATCATCCTTATTAAACTCAGGATTTGAATTTTCTAATTCATTAGCCTTTCGTTTCTTTCCTAGTTCGAACTCGTCTTTTGTAATTTCCTGTATTTCTTCCTCGGGTTCACTTTCCTCCTCGGGTTCACTTTCCTCCTCGGGTTCACTTTCCTCCTCGGGTTCACTTTCCGGGTTCTCTATAGTCGGTTCATCCGGAATTTGTGAGTCTTCCCCAAAGATATTATTTTCGTCATCGGATAGGTTAATGACTGGAACACCATCTGAAGATTCTGGTTCGGAGTCGCTGAATGTGATGACAAGTTTTGAGCCCGACATCTATCACACAACAACTAACCCATTAGTACTACATAATATTTACATATAAATTTTAACCAACAATGATAAGCAATGGTTTTTAAATCAGACCCGGTCAAAGTCCAGACTTACTAATGTATCCTAACGACTTATCGGTTAGACACACTAATGCAAACCTGGTTCGCTAAGACCACCGCTCTGATACCACATGTCATAACCCGTCCTTAACCATAAGAACGTGTTAGATAACGTATGATTTCATTGCGAGGTATTGACCTCTATATGCGACATTTTTAAAAGAACAACTGCATATATTTTACATTACAAACCATAATTCTTATTTTGATACAAGCTTTAGACAAAATAAAGATGATTATCGTTTAGCGATAATCTTAGACTTACAAACTTTACATGTGATGATAACAATACGATTTCTAGCATATTTTACATTACAAATCCTCCGATATGCAGTTTTATTTTTGACACAAATATGCATACTCAAGATCTTGTTTAAATTCAACATGTTGCAGCGGAAGCTTCTAATTATCACCTGAGAATAGACATGTTTAAAACGTCAACATAAAGTTGGTGAGATATAGGTTTAATGCCGGCAGCGATATAAATATAGACCACAAGATTTCATATATAAACATTTTAATAAAAATATTCTAAGTGGTTGAGCACTTGGTAACCATACTTAACATTTAATCACGTCGCATATTCCCTTTATTATGAAATCTTACTACACCCTACCAAGTGTAGTCACAAAACGAAGTACTGTGCAACCGTTGAATACTGGTCGTCCAGTCCGGTTGGGGTTGTCAGGCCCGATAGATCTATCAACAGGATTCGCGTTTACAATACCGCTGTAAATAACAGTTACCAAGCTACAGGGAAGTATGCCAGTGGTACAACTCAACGTAGAATATATTTTTCAGTTACTTGTGTCCATAACGTAAAACATAAAATACATGTATTCTCATCCCGAAATACTTAGAGTTTAAAAGTGGGACTATATACTCACTTTTGTCTTGAAGATATGTAATTTCGACTTGGTCTCCGATTGATATCACGAACCTATCCATATATAGTTTATCAATATATTTCTATTTTAAACAATCGTCACATATATATACTTTTTATACTTTTAATAGTTTTAATAATTTCTTAGTCCGTAGTTAGCAGTCCGATGTTAGTAATTCAATTTTAATGGTTCATTTTTAGGTGTTTAATAAACCCCCAATGAAATAAATAAAAACCCCCATCGTATATGTATTGGTCGAGATTAATCTTGACCCACGGTACCGGTGTTGTCAAATGACGTGTTGCGTACATAAAGTACCGGTGTTGTCAAATGACGTGTTGCGTACAATCATGGGATCTTATGATTAATCTTCTCGTATTGTTTACGGGTGATCCTGAACCATATAAAATTAAATTATGAGTACATATATATAAAATATCATGTTATTTTAAAAAGATGTGATTTATTTAATTTTCTCCAATTATTTTCGTAGCTAAACTAGTCTTAGATATCCGATCTCGTTTTGGTCATAGTTTCTTCGTTACAACTCCGTTTTCGTTGATTCAACTTGCCACTTCCTTGGATTGAGTCCCTCTTTAAGACTATGAACTGTAAATACCTTAGTTTGTATTCGAAATCACAGGTCATAGGTCAAACTTTAGTGAAACTTATGGAGTTGATCATTTTCCATCATGTAAACAACCTTAAATGATTATTTTTCTAAAAATACTTATACTTTGAGTTAAATCATGAAATTTTTATGTGTTAACATATTCATAGTAAATATCAATTTTCCAGAAAATAAGCCTCCAATTCAAAGTTCAAAATAGTTTTTAATTATCCAACCCAAAACAGCCCCCGGTTACACTCCGACACCGTAGATTCAGTTTTAAGGTGTTCTTTGAAAAACCAAGTTATACCTTGTTAAATTAGCATATATTTAAGTTATATTACAGGTCTTGAAGTATTTTAAAAGTTAAGTTAGAAGGATCTATTTAGTTTGCAAACAAGTTTGAAAACATTCAAACTATGTTCTTGTTGTTAAAATTTTATACCATAAAATAAGATAGCTATATATATATGAATCGAATAAGGTTATGAACAAAGTTACTACCTCAAGTTACTTGGACAAGATTGCTGTAAAAGAGGAGTAAGAACCTAGAACCAAAAGAGTGATGGAATTGGATGAAAGATTGGAAGTAAACTTGTGTTCTTGAAAGGATTCTTGAAGTGTTTTTGTAAGGTTTTCTTATGAGATTTAAGTGTTGTTTTTGAAGCTAAATGATGGGGAAAATGCTTGGAGATGATCAAGTATGAAGTTAAGAGTATTTTGAGAGAGAAATGGGAGTGTAAGTATGAGAAAATGGGGTGAAGAAATGGTGTGCATGCATAAAAACGTTTTTAGGTTATAAAGGAAAAAAAAGATACCTAACTTTGTTTTCTTGCTAAATAATTCATGCTACTTGACAAATGGTTGGTTCCACATGTTTCTTAATCATTTAAGGCTGCTAAGGAGCAGATTTTTATTGGTATATACCAATAGTAAATACATCTAGAAGCTGCGTATGATACGGGTACATATACCCTAGATATACGTGTAGAAATCTTTGAGAAAACGGAACGAGGATTCAAATATAGCTATCTTTTGTAAATATACTTATATTGTTTTATGTATGTAAGCCCTTTAAAAGTGAGAAAATACATATCTATACGATGCATGTATAAGTATTATAGGTTATAAGTATTTATGTCGAAGAACGTTACGTATAGTTATCGTTTTGAAAACTTAAGTTAGTAGTTTCAAAATATACTTATAACTCATTGTTATTAGTACCCAATGAGATGTTAAACATCCTTAGATCATGTTAAATATATATAAATACATATATATACATAAACGTATAATTATCGTATGTTATATAGTTCGTGATATCATCGGTCAAACTAGACGGTCAAACGTTGTGTAAAACTCTTTTCAAAAACATAAATCTCAACAATTTGGATTGCTTATCATGTTGGTAAGGTTTAATTTATGTAAATATTAATCTTACAAGTATAGAATGATCGAAAAAGTGCGGGTCATTACAGTATCCACCCCAATATCGGACTTGCATCCATTCAATAATACTATCTGAGTTTCATAACAACAATGATTTTACATCATGAGAGCACCTGCAGCAACAACTTCATTCCGTCACCTCCGTGATCTCCAACTTTGCACTTAGTCTCATACCGCACTGTGGTGCTACACGGCCACCTTACCTAAGAAGTCTTACGCTTCATTTGATCCCGTCATCACAACTCCACACATAACATTTCGGAATCGTGACTCACAATCGTAACGCACGATCTCGAGTCATCATCAACAACCCGTCACTCTTCCTCGTTAGGAACTCCGAATACCTATTGAGGCTTAGCACGGTACACTCCAACATTTCACTATACATAACATCACCGGAGTTTTCCTTGGGCGGCTGTAAAAACTCCCACACTTAGGATTCATCTCCACATTCTCACCGCCAAGATGATAACGTCCCGCGAAATTGTCATTCCACGTCACACATGATCAACCTCATCATTTGCCATAAACATCAAATCCCCATGAATTTCCTCCAGGCTCTCAGAGCCAACATACTCATTCACCTAAAATGTCGTACATGCGACGACATTGCACTTTCATACCACGAATCACAACCAAATGCCTTAATTGTTCGCAAAGCGAACTCCACCAAAGTCCCACATACGTCTCTATGCCTATGCATATGCCACTCCGATTAATCAGTCGTACGTCTCCGTCGAGATCACCCGACCTTCCACCCAATGAACCTTTATAAACAATGGCTCACTCTCATGGAGAAAAGTGACCAATCCAGCACAATAATTACATCGACCGCAATATCAACACTTCATCACAACCTTCGGCCAAACCGAACATTAAGTCCATTAGCGGCTCACCGGTCATCTTTACCTATCTATCACTTAAGAACAACAAGATTCACGCATGCATCCTTCATAAGAAGTATTTACCGCACTGCTCTTAAACTCGACTTTCAAAACCGTCGAAATTACTATCACCCGTCGATCACTAATATAATCTTCGATGCTTCCAAGGGTACCTTGCAGTCACCCTAAGCACAAAGTGATCACACCACTCCCGGAGTTGAACATTACACTTAGCAGGTATAAAGGGGCACCTGACGCAGTGTCATGCAGACTCCCACCATAATCTACCGAAATTTAGAAACTCGGTCTTTAGGTTCCATACATCCGATGTCACCTATCTCTCCACATTAATGACCCGAAGTCGTACCTACCGACAAACCTTACGGTTTATTGTCTTATCAAAGTTACTAGCAATCACACGCTACCCGCAATTTCCACAAGGCCAAAAATATAGCCTAACGAACCCTTCCGTCTAACACTAAGAGGTGCTTGGAACCACCAAGTCTTACACCCTTCTACATATCGACACAACCACTACAACAAGGGGTATTCCATTAGGAATGTTACCCTATAATCCACAATTCACTATCACAATCATCGCCATACGGGTCTCACTCACATGAGTTGAACGACCCGAAGACTCCTCGACTCGCCAAATCTAAGGCGACTTGCAACTAGAATCCCTACACGATTCTCTAACCGCACACTCTTTCGAGTGTAACCCAATACCACAATCATTAGACTTGTTGCATCCCAATACGGAATTCAAGTCCTCGACGCACACACACGCACACATTAATCGATCACCCAAGTTATGATGGGTAACTACAACCAATAACAATCTCAATAGTGCACCCACTACTTAGGGTGACTAAGTACACGCCGAACTCGTGAGTTTGCTCACTCACCTTAACTAACCGAATCAACCGTAACAATTTTCGACTCACAACAAATCCGATGTGACAACAAGCACATCACCCGAGACCACTATATCCTAAGAACCAATAAAAGATTCCTACTCGTCCCGATTCTACCCCAACCATGCCACGTTTCCTCCGCTCGGTACACGTCATGTCATGCTTGGTGCCAAGATACACGGTTGTAATAATGGTGATCAGTCACTATTACAATTGCGTACCTTACCATTTTCGCATGGTCACGTAAAGTACTTTACCCGGACTGACGCGACATTCACACAAAATAACACGCGATAACTCCTAGTACCCGAATGACCAAAGTCCTTACCGTGAACTTGATCACCCAAACCGCCAAACATCCAAATCTCTCCAATAGATTCATCTCTAGGACACCGCACCAATAGATATCTGTATATATACACCAATATACAATATAATAATAAACGTACACAAGTACACCACAACAACAAGTCAACCTACAACCTAGGTGACTATCATTAAAACAACATACAAGTTCGCCTACTTACATTAGGCACTAGCTCTAAGGCACTAATTTACACGCCAAATAAGGCCCCACATAATCCCACATTGGACAAACACAAGTTCTAGTTAGTCACCCACTCTAAGGTACTAACAATTCTCAATCCGACCCGTATTCCTACAAGTCCGGAAAATAACGCACAACCGCCAATAAGTCTAAGACTACGCACCTATTCCAAGGTCACCTAGTTCCCTTAGACTATGCTCTGATACAACTTGTAATGACCCAACTTCGTATTACCAAAAACATGACTTAATTTTTTTTAATAGACCATCTGGACGACGTCCAGACCTCTGGACGGCGTCCGGTAACAAAGGACAGGACGGCGTCCAACAATCAGGACGGCGTCCGGTTACACTAAAATGTTCTGTGACAGAAAATCACAACCCACGTTGTACTGGACGGCGTCCAAACCATTTTGGACGGCGTCCAGAGTACTTGATCAGTCCCAAAACTTGTCAAATTACATTAAAAACTTCAAAACACTACCAAAATGATTTGTAACAACTCAATCAAGTTTTACATCAACAAAACGTTAAATAAAAGTGTTTACACCACATATACGGATTAAGACTCCATAACCCAACCCAATACCAAGAGCATAATCCCGGAGACTACCAAATCCCAATCCGCGTCCATATCTCCAAAAGCTACCCCCGTCGATCCCAAGCGCTCCTACGCATCTAGCCTAACAACTAGCTAGCTTCATAATCACAATACCTGTAAAAAGGTAAACAACGAGAGGGGTAAGCATAAAGCTTAGTGAATGCAATAATTATACATATACATATATATTATACCTACTTGCAAACACTTACACACACCGCATATTGCTAGTAATATAATTAGCATACTAATGCCAAGCATAAAGCTAATAACCTCCAATACCGCAACTAGCAATAATCAATAGCATATACTCCAAACAATATAATATGCTACACTACAATACATATACCAACTATATGGTTAACCATAAATGCTATGGTGGTACCGGCTCGTGGTTCACACCATACGTAATGCTATGAAGCTACCGGCTCTTTGGCTCACGCCACTACGCATTTGAGTCATACTCCTTTATATTGCTACCAGCTCGTGGTTCACACTTTGGCGCTACCGGCTCGTGGTTCACACCTCATTTTATAGTGCTACCGGCTCGTGATTCACACTTCATTTTATAGTGCTACCAGCTCGTGGTTCACACTTGATGCTACCGGCTCGTGGTTCACATCATGAGTTTATAGTGCTACCGGCTCGTGGTTCAAACTTCGGCGCTACCGGCTCGTGGTTCACGCCTCATTTTATAGTGTTACCGGCTAATGGTTCACACATTATTTTATAGTGCTACCGGCTCGTGGTTCACACTTGATGCTACCGGCTCGTGGTTCACATCATGACACTCGTCACATACATGTTATGGTACTATCGGCTCGTTGGTTCATACCATAGCATTCACAAGTAAATACACAATATACATACATGCATAATTATTCCACTCACCTCGAAATATCCGCACAAGTAGTGTATTATGATCTTTGCCCTCATATCCGAGCAAATAGTTACCTATATCGCACATAGGCATAATATACACATAAATATACATTCTCTAAAAGAGAATCCGGCACAATTATCCCTTAGGCGAGGGATCACACCTTGCTCGCCAAAACCCGCCCATTTAACACCTAATGGACACAAACCAATTACCACTTCGGGTGGTAATTCAAACCCACTCCACAAAGTACAATTTAGCCCAAATTATACTTTACACGAATTAGACCAACCTACGTCCCGACAATAGGCTACTACTTTGGTAGTGACCATTTCAAACGTCATTTACACCAAAAACCCCAACACATGCAATATCGACCCATATTTCTTTTGACCACGTTTGACTTATGTTAAAATATCATTTTAACCCAAAATTACATTTCGCGAGTAATTACATCCAAAACACCTACAATCACTAACAACTAGTGATTGTGTTTCAAAATCATCATTTAACACCAAAAATCAAGAACACTTGACCCATTTCAACACAAAACCCATTTTGACCCAAATTAGGGTTTACACTCAAAAATCAAGTCAACACAACACCAAAATCACTAGTACACAAGTGTTCTATGGTTCAACCGACACATGCAACATCCAAACTTACAATTTCATCAATCAAAACCCTAAGTCACCAAATTTAAGTTTACTTACATGAATCTTACCTAAAACCCCCAAATTTCACAATAAATGAGTTTATAACTCTAACTAACACAAAATAAATGAGTTTATAACTCTAACTAACACAAACCCTAACTCAAACACGAATCTTACACAATGAAATTTGAATTTAGAATTTACCATAACAATCAAAACGTAGCCTAGGATGAGATGAACAACTTTAGCTCTCGCGACATGACCCGATTCACCCTTCTTCTTCCTCAAAGCGAGCTCTCTCTCTCTCTCTAAGGTCCTCTCTATCTCTCTAGATGAAAATGGGTGGAAGAGGTGAAATGAGGGTCGAGATAACCATTGGGTCAGTTTTAGTGGCTCAAAACTGACCCCCAAGTGAAAAGACACAAATACCCCTTTTAAATTCATTAAATTTCCAACAGCTGGCCTATCAGGCCATTTGGATGGCGTCTAAAAAGGTTGGACGGCGTCCAAATCAACTGGATCAGTTTTCTTAACTTGTTTTGGTCGTAACTTTCAAACCGTAACTCCGTTTTCGATGAATCAAATATCGTTGGAAACGTAATGAGATTTACTATCCATTGGTAAGGTTTTAGAACATCAACTCAAACTTTATTTAAGATCCAAATATACGCTTACATGCCTCGTAATTCGAATGACGTCCAAAATAACGCGTAACAGAAAAACGGGGTGTTACAACTCTCTCCCACTTAAATTGGATCTCCTCGTGATCCGCACCCACAATAGAAGTTAAGCATTTCACCCTCGAGCATTTTCGCTTCCAACACAGAGTCACACATGTAGCAATCATGCAACAGAAATCTCACTTCGTACACTTACGCATCATCTAACAACAACCGTAACCGTTGCTCCTACGCCGAGTATCCAAACTCGTACCATACACTTCACAATCGTCCTAAAAGTAGAAAAATTCACTGACAATCATCGTCATCACGCCTCACGATCCTACGAAACATAACCAAGCCCGACATCCATAAACATATCACCCAACGCAATCTACTAAATCCACTACGTCATGAACCATGTCTTGCATTAATCCAAATCGAGAAGGATTCATGCTTCTTTAAAACTCCGTATTCCATCGGTTCTAGTTTGGCAAGATATGTGCTTGAAGCTTGGAAGATCAGTAGATATGACTTTGAAAGAATGTTGAAAAGAGGTGGTCTTCTAGTTTGGCAAAGTGGTGTATTTATATTCTAAGAAAATATTGACAGAAAAAACTGCGGTCGATCCACGGTCGACCGTGCGGATGGCCGTACAACTTCTGTCAGCATTTTAACATATCTGTTGGAGCTCCTTTTTCTTTGAATTTTTGGCTTCTTTACCCAATATATAGCCTTCAAAATATGCTTAATACACCTAGAAATTAAACTCCATTACCTCTTTGATCTTGGACATATGCATGGAGGTTGACATATGCTAGCTAAAAAGGAAAGTCCACTGTCCTTGACCATTGTCATTGATTTCCTTAAAAGGTAAATGCAGATTTTTGTCTCTTGACAAACCACTAGCATCCAAACGTCATTACCCAAATCTTTAAACTCTTGTCTTCATCTTTGATGGAAGTACCTTGCTTCATTGGTGCTTGTTACAAGTCAACTGGATTTGTTTGAATCTAGTTGAAAAAGCTTTGACTAGCTTGAACTAATTACATTTACATACATACAATGATACTTAAAACTAATGGGAGAGCACCTCTTTAATTGGGACTTTAATGACCATTATTGGTATGTTTAAATGACACTATGTAATAGGATAAAAAGACATAACACTTGTGTGTTTAATCTTATTTCAAGTTAAATTGTCATTAAGGGGTCATTAGGTGTGATTAATCAAGATTAAAATCTTTTGGTTCAAAACTCTTTTGAAAACAAAGAAGGCAACTATTCTAAGTATATTTAGAAAGGTTTTGTAAATTATAGATGCCTCAAAGTGGTCTAACTCAAAGTGAATGGATTTGGTAACAGGAAGAATTGCGGTCGATCCACGGTCAGCCGTGAGGTCGTCCGTGGATCATATTTTCAAAAATCGTTTGAAAATGTTTGTACTGGCATCCACGGTCAGGCCTACGGTCGACCGTGGATCAGCCGTTCTTTATTTGCCAATTTTATTATTGTGAATTGGTCTTTTGCTAGAGATAGTGTAGGTTGTGAACTTGTGTTGTTCTATATGTTGTTTAAGCACACAAGACTTGGTGTCATCATCAAAACAAAGTGGTTAACATTTGAATATTAATATTGGATCACTAACCAACATTCTCCCCCTTTTTGACGATGACAAACCTATGTAAGTGTGCTTAAGCGTATAATACAACACATCTGTTAACATCACTTACCATACACTTTCTTCCCCTTTTGTCGAAGCAAAAAGGTTAGCTCCTCCTGGAACTAAGCGCGCCCTAGAGTAATGCTCCCCTTTGAAACTTACATAGCGGAAGATGATATAGCTCCCCCTTGAAATGTGCAATATAAGACTCATAGAAAAAGAGGATTAGTCCACACATAAGTCATAATATCAAGTAAGGAGTTATGTGAACTCAACGAGCTAGATAAACCTTCAATCAAGGGTTAGTGCACACACATAATAATATATAGCAATCATAAGAATCATTGTGTGTCATTGATAACAAAGATAGTGGAGTGAGCAATTTGACGAATATATGTGATCGTTAGAGAGCATGTAAGATCAAAAGTGCGTATGAACCACCATATATCAGAGTTAATGAATAGTATAGAATGAATGTGTGGTATAACATGTAGTAAGCAGAAGCCTTAGTATATCATACAACATTATCATTAAGCACCAACATTACTCCACTAGTTCTACCAATTTCAGGTATGTATAGAAGCAAGTAGGTTTAAGCAAGCATGTAGAACCATATAACATAGCATGGTATACATATTGCACATAGCACAATGTGAAAACATAAATGAGAGTAGCATGCAAAAGCTAATATACATGAGATCAATTGTCAAGAAAATAATCATGCATAAAAATAATATTTATAAGCTTAGATGCTAGAGCATGAGAGTAAGTTCAAACAAGCATGTTAAAACACAAGCATAACATAGCATTGCAAACAAGTAAGAGCATCACACATAATCATATCATGCAACACTATAGATACTAATATAGTAGTTTCAACAAGCATGTAAGGACACATGCATGACATACATATGGCACATATCATAAGCATAGCATGTCAAGCAATAGTTATCAATAAGGCAGATATGATAAGTCAAAACGTTATCCACATGATAAGTTATCACTGAAAAATCATACACTAAGTTTTAAGTTATTTAACTAAGAGTATATCTCTTTGTATACTTAGTGATGAACATATGTATAACCTAAACATATAGAGCATGGTAATATTTTACTTGTAATGATCAAAGCTAAATTGATGTTCAAATAATCACTTATATGACTAGTCCAAATTTAGCAAGAGGATGCACACATATATGAGTTTCGGAAGAAGTGGTACCTTAATTGAGGAAAGTTTGTTTCATCCACAAGCCTTGAGCACATGATATTTCAATTGCTATATACTTGACTTTGGTAGTAGAGAGAGAGCTACAAGTGTTTGTTCCTTTGAGAGCCAAGAGGTTATGCATAAACCAACTAATGCACATACACCACTCTTCCAAATGGTAGCTATCCATCGTTGTCCGAATCTCCAAGGCACATGATATTCATGATGCATAGGACCCTTTAGATTTCTCTAAAGATCCTTTTAATGGCTCAAAAGTGTGACATATTTGGACTTTCCTTTGCTTGGGTGATGAGCATCACAGTGCGTTTGAAGTCTCACAAGCATTGTTAGAAATATATGCATACATAGAACTCAAGAATAATTATAGTAAGCATATATCACATCAAAACAAGCAATCATGCATAATAAGCTCAATTAGAATTCACACCACAAGTAACAATCATGCACAACAAGCAAGTAATCATGATAATCAAATAGATGCATGTTTCATAGCATGAATTTTGATGAGCATATTCATAACCTAAATAACTAGATCGGGAAGGCATTTAACTCGCAATTCATATCAAAATACGATATACGTTAAATCACTACTTATTTAGTTATCTTTTCAAATATAGCCCCAAAGTGCACTTAAATGATATAACATAACAAACAATCACAGAATTCATGGCAAACAAGCTAATATCCAATTACTTATTAGGCACTCAACAATTATGATCTAAGATAATTATGTCAACATATGTTATTAACTTGACTATGAATAATATTAACCGGTTAACATTGCCGATGTATTTTAGTTAACAATTTGGAGTGTTCTTTGAGCACAAAAATATCCAAGCATAATTTTTCAACATGTTAGTAAATCATAAGCATGTAAGCACATAAGCATGATGAAAAATATATAGCATGTTGGATGTAGCAAATATTAAGCATTATTCCCTCACAAATAAAATTCAATTAGCACGTTAATGATCCTTAAGTATGTAGGGTAACATCTTTCAATGTGGTTTCAAGCAACATAGGTTCGAAAGAGATAACTCAAGTTGTCAAGCACGAAGATCATATGAGCATGTGTGACGACCCGGAAATTTCAGACCAAATTTAAACTTAATTTTTATATGTTTCCGACACGATAAGCAACGTCTGTAATGTTGAGTCTCAAAAAAAATTTGAAACTATATTCATGTAAGCAATTACACTTGTATTCCGACGATTTACGAACGACATAACTTGTAATAATTATATATTGGTGTATGTATATGGATAGATATATATATATAACTTGATAATATGGTAATTAAGTATCTCATTAAGTATATTAACAATGAATTAGATACATAAAAATGAGATAACTAACGTAAGGGTTTCGAAACGATATATATATGTAACGTTTAACAACGTAATAATTCTTAAGATAAAATGAATATATATGTATTGTATTAAGAAGTATTAATACACTTTTAAAAGACTTAAATACATATATCAATATACTTATACCCAACAAAGGTAACTATACTCGTATTCACATACAATTTTCTCAAGAATTCTACTCGTATTCATACGATATTTTTACCTGTAATATACACAGCTTCTAGAAATATTTACTATTGGTATATACCAATAGAAATCTGCAATTATTTGTGTAATATTTCATCCATGACCTAATCAATTTAATATGTCATCCATGACTTAATACATTTTAACTTATACTAGATATTTTTACTAAAATCCAAATTTATAAGCTTATAAATAAGGACCATTTTAACTCATTTTTACTCCACATTTTCTTAAACTAAAAACACACACTTAAATGCTCTCATATTATACTTCAATCTCATCAAATTTTCTCTTCATAATCAAGGTAAAATACTTCTCAAAATCCTTGTTCAGTTCCTTGTATAGTTGCTATCTTATTATGCTTATAAAACTTGTAAAAACTAGAACTTGTTTTGGTGAACACCAAGCTTGTTCTCAAATAAAGTTAATCCTTCTAACTTGACTTTTAAAAACAACTTAACACATGTTTTATATCTATATGATATGCTAACTTAATGATTTAAAACTTGGAAACACGAAGAACGCCGTAAAATCGGACATACGCCGTCGTAGTAAAACCGGGGACTGTTTTGGGTTGGATAATTAAAAACTATCATAATCTTTGATTTAAAAGTTGTTCTTTTGGGAAAATTATATTTTATATGAACATGATAAAATATCTAAAATTCATGGTTAAACACAAAGTAGAAGTATGTCTTTCAAAATGGTCATCAAGATGTCGTTCTTTCGACGAAAATGACTACCTCTTTCAATTATGGACTTGTAACCTGTAACTCCGACTATAAACTACCACTTTTTCAGTTTAATTTTACAAATTTCAGTTCGTTACGAAACCATAGCAATTTGATTCACTCAAAACGGATTTATAATGAAGAAGTTATGAGCAAAACAATATTGGTTAAAAATGGCTAAAATGACTACGTGATGATTTTACAAAAATCTATACTAACCATATCTTAACTAACTTTTCTTGTATTATACATGTATTCTAACATGTCATGGTTACACAATACGTCGGATAAATCAAAAAACACCACATACACAATACGTGTAACTACAATAGCGGTATTGTGGGTCATGATTGAGTCTTATACAATACGTGTATACTATGTCTTGATTATTTCAATGCGATGTATGAATCTATATATTTACTACTAACTGTGGACTACTAACTGTGGACTACTAATTGTGGACTACTAATGCTGGACTGCTAACTTGACAACTTAAATAATCACACGTGACTGAAAATATAAACTTAAACAACCACACGTGATTGAAAATATGAACTTAAACAATCATACGTGATTGAAAATATGAACTTAAACAATCACACGTAATTGAAAGTATGAACTTAAACAATCACATGTGATTGAAGATATGATATGAACTTGCTATATTAATTTTGTTCACAGGTATTATTATCAGAATCGTTATTATTGTTATAGGTTCGTGAATCCAAGGACGACGGCCATATTCTTAATAAGTTGAAAACTTATTATTAATATACTTTTACTACCGTGAGTATATAGTCCCATTTTTAAACTCTACAAATATTTTGGGATGAGAATACAAGCATTTTATGTTTTACGCCATAGACACAAGTACTTAAAATATATTCTACTTTGAGTTGTACCACTTTGCATATCTTCCCTAAAAGCTTGGTAACTAATATTTATATATTGTAAGAACATGTATACGCGAATCCTATTGATAGATCTATCGGGTTTGACAACCCTAACCGGGCTAGTCGCTCTAGTATCATAAATGGTTGCATAGTACTTCGTTTTTACTACACTTGGTACAGTGTAGGGAGATTTCATAATAAAGGGAATATGCTACATTAATTGTTAAGTATGGTTACCGAAGCACTCAACAACTTATAGAATATATTTATTGAAATATTTATAACTATGAAATCTTGTGGTCTATATTTATATCGATGCTAGTTTTAAACCTATTGTGACGATCGCTCCAAATCCATATGGACGAATACGTCATTCATCGATTTCATTGCGAGGTATTTGAACTCTATATGATACGTTTTATAAACATTGCATTCTTTTGAAAAGGCAAACCATATATGAATATTTAAATCAAAGGTTTTCGACATCTGATGATTTCTACATATAGACAATCACCGTAAATAATAGTTTACAACAGTACTTTCGTTGACAATAAAGTCAAAATAAGATACATGGTGATGATTTGGTGAATGCAACGTTTTCTTGAAAAATATGCCATGTAAGACTCCATGCACATAGCTTGTCTATCATATAAGCAAACAGCGGAAGACTTCTAGGAAACCTGAGAATAAACATGCTAACAAGTGTCAACACAAAGGTTAGTGAGTTCATAGTTTTAGTGTTTCGTATAATCTGTAAATAAAAGTGGATCACAAGATTTCAGTTGTTTCATCCAGAAACGTTTATCAAAATATTCTACAAGATTGAGCACTCTGGTAGCTAAACTTTAACGTTATAATAAGTACTCATATTTTAACATACATGCAACCAACATGTACAATACACGTAAACCAACGTGTACTAAACTCAAATAGCATACGTCTGTTTTATAGTTCAGGCTAGGGTTTCTATACCTGGAACAGACGGGGATGTCAAGCCCTATGGTTCCATATATAACTACTCGTACCCACCAGTTCTTATAACCGGCAGTTACTAGTTACCAAAGCTAAGGGATTTTCGGTTCAAACTCGGTGTAGAATTTAGTATATACTTGTATCCATTGTATTTAAAATAAAGTGCATGTATTCTCAGCCCCAAAAATATATATTGCAAAAGCATTTAAAAAGGGAGCAAATGAAACTCACCTTAGAAGCATATAAAGTCGTTCTCCAAAATGTGACTGAAACTCGAATTACCAAATAACCGTAGATCTTAACCTAGAGAACATATGTTGGTCAATAAATGTCTATCAAGCTAGGTCAGGTCATAGTGTATCACAATCCTAATGCTCGAGATCGACATATAAAAGTTATCCAAAGTCGTTTCAAAAAGTCAATTTTGACAGTTGTTTAACAAAATGAGACGTACCTTATATAGGAATTCATTTACTCGGTTGGTAATAATAAAAAATCCAATTTATCAAATTCGTAAACAAGTTGTTTAAATCTTAATTGCAGATTCAAAAGCAATTTCAATTAACGTCAATCATAATTCAGTTGATCATATATTTTAATCCGTTCATCGAAACTATTCGATATTTAAATGAAAAGTCATTGATTTTTCGCCGGCTTTCCAAAAACATGTATATCATATACCTTTTACCAGTAATATATGTATTTAATTCGAGATTCATTATAAACTGTTTAACGACGAAATTTATCATACAAGCATGCATAAATATAAATACTCGAGCACTAGACATGGATACACAATTAATATATAAAAGATAAGATATGAATACTCACGTATCAATATTGTGATTCAATATTGCAGGAAAGTACGTTGACGCAACAGAGATGATAAACACTAGGTTTGATTTGCAAACAATACCCATGAATATTACCCATAACTTCCATAGTTATAACCCATAATTTCCTTAGCTTTATCCCGTTTGAAAACCCATTTTGAAAGTGACACGCTCATGACCTCATCGTAGTATTTTATGTATAAATAATAATAATACTAATACTACTAATAATGATAAGATTAATAATAA
The DNA here is from genome assembly GCF_046630445.1 of Rutidosis leptorrhynchoides. Taxonomy (NCBI): domain Eukaryota; kingdom Viridiplantae; phylum Streptophyta; class Magnoliopsida; order Asterales; family Asteraceae; genus Rutidosis; species Rutidosis leptorrhynchoides. The sequence goes on from NC_092335.1 coordinate 222,772,875, forward strand.
TATTAATCGTAATATTAATATTAATAATAATAATAATAATAATATATAATTTAAATATATACGGAGTAAACTGATTGAGGAAACAAAGAACCAGATTGAGCTTTTATAGTATGTGGCCTGCTACAGTACCCCATGCGATCGCATGGGTTTTCAGTGCTTTTGCCATGCGATCGCATGACCGCCTAATCCGCTTTTGTTTGCTAGTTCGTCGGCATAAACTACTGTAGCAAAGCAGTTTTCACTGTAGCACTGTAGCAAAGCAGTTTTTACTGTGGCAAATAGTGTTTTACTGTAGCAAATAGTGTTTTTCGAAAACACTGCAGCTTTTCGGGTACTGTAGCAATTCGAAAATACTGTAGTAAATTAGTGTTTTTTTGGTTCATCTTAAACATTTTAGTTAACTTATCTAAATATCAATCAGATAATAAAACCAATAAGATTAATGCACAGTATCATTTTCATAACACTTTGTTACGTTTTCAAGTTATAGTATATATATATGTATCTATTTACATATAATTGTTCGCGAATCATTGAGAACAATCGAAGGGTAATTGAATAGTTCAAAATTTTGAGATTCAACTTCATAGATTTTGCTTATCGTGTCGGAAATGTTAAAGATTAAGTTTAAATTTGGTCAGAAATTTCCGGGTCATTACAGTACCTCCCCGTTAAAGAAATTTCGTCTCAAAATTTGAGTGAGGTCGTCATGGCTAACAATAAAAATGTTTTCATGACGAATATGTGTTGATAAATAGAATTTTTATCACCGTTGAATAATATGGATAAAACAATCCAATTACTCGAAGCGTATGAGGGAAGTTATCGTAATAGAGTGAAATGAGGAAACAGAGATTCGTTTTTAACTCTTGACTAAGTAACGATTGATTTTCGGAATTTAAAGAATAGAAAATCTTCATTATCTAAATAAGATTTGTTTCTTCGGAATTTGCGAAAATTAGGATTTTCTTTGATTAAATGCGTAATCTGCCTCGATTGCTATGTCTGATATTTCGTTATAAATTGACCTCTTCCGTTTCATTTATTTTCACCACTCCTATTATCTTTTCCCTTATTTTATACTTCCAAAAGATTGTGAAATGCTTCATCCAGTTCTGATTCTTGATATACTCCTAACTTTCATATCTGTCATTCTTCTTTTTCATCTACCACCAGAGGAAGTGATTTTCTTCTATCACTACCTTGGGGTTATAGTGTTTTTTATTCTCCCGTGTCTTTATATTGCTATACGCATTGATATACACGGTTTGTAAATTTATGTGTTTTTATCGGGCTTTTTATTCTCCGTTATATTTCAAAGCTTCATGCTTTCGTTCTCTCTTCCCGCCTTCAAGTCAAGCGATTAATGGTCCAGAATTCGTAGGTATGGATTTTGAAATGAACATAGTTAATGTTCTAAGAAGGGAATTGTAATGGCACGATCTTGATTTGTAAAATTACTAGAATATCCGGAAAAGACCGAATCATCAAGAAATATATTTTCTTGATATATTTAGAGATTATATAGAATGAAAGAGCTATGTAACATGGATCATGATGAGGGTGGGATCTGTGAACCTTTATCACGTTTTATTAGAAACTCAGCATGACTTACTGTAATATAATCACATTGATCAAGTGTCATTATATTATACTAATTCATGCTTCAGTTCCCAACACTACTTCAAAACATTTATATTTTAAACTTGAAGGTTTCAGAATTTAGAAACTAAAATAGTTTCTTTTATGATGTAATACAGATAGCACGAAGAAGTAATGATTTCAGATAAGAATGGTTTAGAAAAAAATATCTTCAGAAATATAGAGGATATTTATAATGGAAGATACGATAAAATCTTAGAATATTTAAGATAAGATGATGATGAAGAATATTGTCCGCAAAGGTTTTAGAGTAAGGAGCAAGGTATTCGTTAATGACTTCAGCAGGCACTGAATCATTTGGATTCTTTGAAGGCAGGTTCAGTCTTTGTGATTTATCCACAACCTCCTTCATACTTTGCTCAATCCGTTTTCCAGTTCCAAACCTTCTCTTTTTCTCAGCTTTACCACCATACTATTCTTTATCATCAAACTTTTGACTGTTAAGGTCATTTACAGTTTTTGCTGCTTCATCAGCATTGTTCCAATTTCAGAGAACTAGTTCATAGTTTAGGATGTTTTTCAGAAACTTCACATTCGAAGTATGTAAGTCTAGAAGATAGACATTATATGTATATATATAACTGTTGGCGTAGAATTGCTGCGAAATTCGAAATACTGATTGCTAATTCCCGGTAGTTGGTATGGCAATTATTGTTACAAGATGTGGATGAGTATATGATAGGGTTTCAATGAGTATAAGGATTTTTTGAAAGGTCAAGGATTAATAAAGTTGTTGGTAAATTTACTGCTAATGTGGTGGAACATGAAAGGTTCCCCAGTAACAAGAACGCATATGTCAAGGTTATAATAAGGCTAATATGAAAAGTCGAAGTTGACTAGTTGGAAGTGTGATAAAACTGGATACTTTGAAAAGGGATTGCAAGATTATTTTCGTTAAAAACAACGCTAAAGGATCTTGCACAGTTTTGAAGTCAAAGTATAGCTTTGAAAGATATAGAGATCTAAGAATGATGTCACTGGTTTAGAGTTATGACTTGGATTCTGATCCATCAATATCAGAATATGTAATTGAATTTGTATGAAATGATTGTGTATTGCAGTTAAGGTAGTGAGTATAGTTAATGATTTTTGAATTAAAGTTGAAGAATGTACAGTGTAATATATTAATTGTGAACTTATATATTTCCCGAGTATTACCTACTCGTTAAAGATTTTACAAGTAATATTTTGTACAAAAGAATTTTTCATTACAGTCTTTATGAAAATATCTGTATGTATATTTTCTTCAGATGTAATTCAGATTAAATGAGTTAAAATTATATTAAGCTCATTTGAATTTTGGCTTGAATTAGAAATGAATAATCTCTAAAACATTAGAGATTACATAATCTTCGTGGAGTATTTCACTAATGAAATCAATACTTCATTAATTATTCTTATTGATATTCCTCGGTGAAGGATGTTGGTGTTCGTGAAATTTTTGTGAACCTTACAAGGCACATATGATGTTTTCTGGAAAGTTTCAAGTACATCGAAAATGTAAATGTAAAATCAATTATGTAATTGAATAATACACTTGGTTTATTATGAAATGGAATTCATTAAGTTGAAACAGAGATTGTAGTTAACAATGGTTAAGTTGTTAAGGAAGGATGTACATCATTGCATATTAGTAATATGAACTAACCGAGTAGTACCTACCAGTTAAGATTCACCCGTAATAGCTTAGTACGAAAAGATTTATTTTGATTTCAAAATTCATATATATTAAATATAAATAAAATTTCTTCAGGGGAAATGAGTTAATACTTCATCGGTTATTGTTGATGGTATTTCTTGGTAACTACGGTGCGTATGACGTTGATGCTCGTGGGACATATTGTGAAGTTGAGGTTTGTGATGCGAATGTTGTTGGTGGTGGTAATGGTACTGTTGGTGTTGTTGTCGGTGGTACTGTTGATGCCGGTGATGCTGCTGGTGCTTGTAACCTTTGCACCATATTCTCTAAAGCCACTACCCGAGCGCGAAGCTCGTTGACTTCTTCTACTACACCGGGATGATTGGCGGTTCGGACGAGCGGATGAATAAGATCCAGAATTTGAGATAGTATATTATCGTGAAGAGATACTCTAGAAATGAGAGAGAAAATGGTGTCTCGAACAGGTTCGCCGGTAAGTGCTTCAGGTTCTTTGCCAAGAGGGCAATGTAGTGGATGGAAGGGATCGCCTTCTTCTTGTCTCCAATAATTAAGTAGGCTACGAACCCATCCCTAATTCATCCAGAATAGATGATGGCTAATTGGTTGATCCATTCCGGTTACACTGTCTTCAGAATTCAGGTGAATATCCATATCGGAATAGCTGTCAGAGTTTAAGGAATTTGAACTAGATACGGGATCCATCTTGTATAATTAGGGAGATGATTTTTTTTTTTTTTTGATATGAATTAGATTATAGAATTTAGTTTGGTATTCTTCAATACATAATTTACATATGTATATATAATACCAAATTCCATAAATCACGGAGAAATTTTTGGAAGATGTCAGGAAAAGTTTACAGTAACAGATACGCTAAGATATGAATTTTCGTCTATACACTATTTATGCAATAAATGCAGGAAAACGTGTCTAGACTTAAGAATGATAAGCATGTAATTTTCGACAAGAAATGATAAGCAAAACTTTTAACATGCAGACACGGTCGAAGTCCAGACTTACTAATGCATCCTAACAACTATCAGTTAGGCACACTCATGCAAGACCTGGTTCACTAGGACCAATGTTCTGATACCAACTGTGACGATCGCTCCAAATCCATATAGACGAACACGTCATTCATCAATTTCATTGCGAGGTATTTGACCTCTATATGATACGTTTTATAAACATTGCATTCTTTTGAAAAGGCAAACCATATATGAATATTTAAATCAAAGGTTTTCGACATCTGATGATTTCTACATATAGACAATCACCGTAAATAATAGTTTACAACAGTACTTTTGTTGACAATGCAGTCAAAATAAGATACATGGTGATGATTTGGTGAATGCAACGTTTTCTTGAAAAATATGCCATGTAAGACTCCATGCACATAGCTTGTCTATCATATAAGCAAACAGCGGAAGACTTCTAGGAAACCTGAGAATAAACATGCTAACAAGTGTCAACACAAAGGTTGGTGAGTTCATAGTTTTAGTGTTTCGTATAATCTGTATATAAAAGTGGATCACAAGATTTCAGTTGTTTCATCCAGAAACGTTTATCAAAATATTCTACAAGATTGAGCACTCTGGTAGCTAAACTTTAACGTTATAATAAGTACCCCTGTTTCAACATACATGCAACCAACATGTACAATACACGCAAACCAACGTGTACTAAACTCAAATATCATACGTCTATTTTATAGTTTAGGCTAGGGTTTCTATACCTGGAACAGACGGGGATGTCAAGCCCTATGGATCCATATATAACTACTCGCGCCCACCAGTTCTTATAACCAGCAGTTACTAGATACCAAAGCTAAGGGATTTTTGGTTCAAACTCAGTGTAGAATTTAGTATATACTTGTATCCATTGCGTTTAAAATAAAGTGCATGTATTCTTAGCCCCAAAAATATATATTGCAAAAGCATTTAAAAAGGGAGCAAATGAAACTCACCTTAGCAGCATATAAAGTCGTTCACCAAAATGTGACTGAAACTCAGATTACCAAATAACCGTAGATCTCAACCTAGAGAACATATGTTGGTCAATAAATGTCTATCAAGCTAGGTCAGGTCATAGTGTATCACAATCCTAATGCTTGAGATCGACATACAAAAGTTATCCAAAGTCGTTTCAAAAAGTCAATTTTGACAGTTGTTTAACAAAATGAGACGTATCTTATATAAGGATTCATTTACTCGGTTGGTAATATTCAAAAATCCAATTTATCAATCTCGTAAAATAGTTGTTTAAATCTTAATTGCAGATTCAAAAGCAATTTCAATTAACGTCAATCATAATTCAGTTGATCATATATTTTAATCCGTTCATCGAAACTATTCGATATTTAAATGAAAAGTCATTGATTTTTCGCCAGCTTTCCGAAAACATGTATATCATATACCTTTTACCAGTAATATATGTATTTAATTCGAGATTCATTATAAACTGTTTAACGACGAAATTTAGCATACAAGCATGCATAAATATAAATACTCGAGCACTAGACATGGATACACAATTAATATATAAAAGATTAGATATGAATACTCACGTCTCAATATTGTGATTCAATATTGTAGGAAAGTACGTAGACGTAACAAAGATGATAAACACTAGGTTTGATTTGCAAACAATACCCATGAATATTACCCATAACTTCCATAGTTATAACCCATAATTTTCTTAGCTCTATCCCGTTTGAAAACCCATTTTGAAAGTGACACGCTCATGACCTCATCGTAGTATTTTATGTATAAATAATAATAATACTAATACTACTAATAATGATAAGATTAATAATAATATTAATCTTAATATTAATAATAATAGTAATAATAATATATAATTTAAATATATACGGAGTAAACTGATTGAGGAAACAAAGAACCAGATCGAGCTTTTATAGTATGTGGCCTGCTACAGTACCCCATGCGATCGCATGGGTTTTCAGTGCTTTTGTCATGCGATCGCATGGCCGCCTGATCCGCTTTGTTTGCTAGTTCGCCGGCATAAAAATACTGTAGTAAATAGTGTTTACTGTAGCAAATAGTGTTTACTGTAGCAAAGTCGTTTTCACTGTAGCACCGTAGCAAAGTCATTTTTTACTGTAGCAAATAGTGTTTTATTGTAGCAAATAGTGTTTTTCGAAAACACTGTAGCTTTTCGGGTACTGTAGCAATTCGAAAATACTGTAGTAAATTAGTGTTGTACTGGTTCATCTTAAACGTTTTAGTTAACTTATCTAAATATCAATCAGATAATCAAACCAATAAGGTTAATGCACAGTATCATTTTCATAACACTTTGTTACATTTTCAAGTTATAGTATATATATATATATATGTATATATTTACATATAATTGTTCGCGAATCATTGAGAACAATCGAAGGGTAATTGAATAGTTCAAAATTTTGAGATTCAATTTCATAGACTTAGCTTATCGTGTCAGAAACGTTAAAGATTAAGTTTAAATTTGGTCATAAATTTCCGGGTCATCACACCTATATATCTCACCAACCTTTGTGTTGACTGTTTAAGCATGTTTATTCTCAGGTCCTTAAGAAAGTCTTCCGCTATTGCATTATCTGAGCAAGCTGTGCATGGAGTCTCATGTTTTTATTTAAATGAAGTGTTGCATTCAATAAAACATTTGTCATGTATTATATTCGACTGTTATGTCACATGTGTAGTATTTGGAAACCGATGTATTATGGGGATTATTTCTTAAATAATCGCCCACTTGTTTAAAACATGCATTATGTATAATAATGGTGTGCTTTTTATGAAACGAATGCAATATTTTCTAAAACGTATCATATAGAGGTCAAATACCTCGCTATGGGACCAATGAATGACGTACCGCGTTTATAGTAATATGGTCGGGTCGTTTCAGTTGGCATCAGAGCGGTGGTCTTAGCGAACCAGGTCTTGCATTAGTGTGTCTAATGGATAGTTATTTTGATGCATTAGTGAGTCTGGACTTCGACCTTAGCTGCATGTCAAAAAGTTTTGCTTATCATTTTTGTTGGAAATTACTTGCTTATCATTCCTAGTCTAGACACATCTTACTGCATTGATTGCATGAATAGTGTATAGACAAAATTCATATCTTAGTAGATCTGCTAAATCATATCTTAGCTTATCTGTTACTGTAAACTTTGTCTGACATATTCCGTAAATTCCTCCGTAATCTACGAAATCTTTTGTTATATATATATATATATATATATATATATATATATATATATATATATATATATATATATATATATATATATATATATATATATATATATATATATATATATATATTCTATGTAATTAGAATACCATCCGATAGCCGAAAATCATTTCATATCAAAAAATCCTTTATTCAATCGTGCGAAATGGAACTCGCCACTAGTTCAAGTCCCTCGAATTCCGATATGGAGTTTCACTCGAGCTCTGAAAGCAGTGTGACCGGAATGGATCAACCAATTAGCCATCATCTATTCTGGATGAATTGGGGATGGGTTCGTAGCCTACTTAATCATTGGAGACAAGAAGAAGATGATCCCTTCCATCCACCACATTTCCCTCTTGGCGAAGAACCAGAAGCACTTACCGGCGAACCTGTTCAAAACACCATTTTCTCTCTCATTTCCAGAGTATCTCATCATGATTATATACTATCTCATATTCTAGATCTTATTCATCTACTCGTCCGAACCGACAATCATCCCGGTGTAATAGAAGTAGTCAACGAGCTTCGCGCTCGGGTAGTGGCTTTGGAAAAAAATGGTGCAAAGGTTACAAGCACCAGCAACATCACCGGCATCGACAATACCACCATCATCAACACCAACAGTACCATTACCACCAACAACAACAACCGCATCGCAAACCTCAACATCACAAACTCTCCCACAAGCATCAACGTCATACGCACCATACATATCAAGGAGTACCAACAACAATAATCGATGAAGTATTAATTCATAACTTCATTGGAGAAACATTCTGCGACGATTATGTAATCTCTAAAGTCTTAAAGATTATCTATTCTAACCTTAACCATAAATCAGATAAGTGGATCGAAATAATAGAAGGAAGAGTAGAAATTCCGACAGGAATGGTTCATAATTTACGAACTAGACTTGTTATACAAGCGCCACCGTCAGTACCGTCAGCATCGCCAGCACTAGCAGCACCCACAACATCACAAGCTCTGCCCACTGTATAATCACCACGGATATCATCACGAATCAACAACAAGTATGTCATATCAACGAGTTATAAAGTATTAACTTATTCCCACTGAAGAATTGATATGTATATCTTATATATATAAATTTTGAAATCATAATAAATCCTTTCGTACTAAGCTATTACTTGTGAATCTTAACTAGTAGGTATTACTCGGTTAATTCATATTACTAATATGCAATGATGTACATCCGTCGTTAACAACTTAACCATCGTTAGCTATACTCTCTGCTTCAATTCAATAGATTCCATTTCATAATAAACCAAGTGTATTATTCAAATATATGTTTGATTTTACACTTTCCTTTTCGATGTATTCAAAACTTTCTAGGAATCATTATTCGTGCCTAGTGAAGTTCACAATAATTCCTCGAGCACCAATATCATTCACCGAGGAAATATCAATAAAAGTGAATAATGAAGTATTGATTCATAATTTCATTTACGTTGAAGAAATAATCCGCAAAGATTACAAAATTTCTAAATTTTAGAGATTATTCATTTCAAATTCCAATAAAAAATCAAATGAGTTTAATTTATTATTAACTCATTAAATCTATGTTACATCTGCGGAAAATATACATATTTTCATAAAGGCTGTAATAAAATTCTCTGGTACAAAATATTACTTGTGAAACTTTTAACGGGTAGGTAATACCCAAAAGATATATAAATTCACAATTAATAGGTTACATTCTTCGAATCTGATTAAGCAATCATCAACTATACTCACTACATTCACAACAATATACATTCTTTTATAGAAATCAAAACTGTGACGACCCAGAAATTTCCGACCAAATTTAAACTTAATCTTTATATGATTTCGACACGATAAACAAAGTCTGTAATGTTAAGTCTCTAAAGTTTTGAACTATTTGATATATCTATTTAACCCTTGACTATTCCAGACGATTCACGAACAAGTGTTGTAAATATATATAAATATATATATATATATATATATATATATATATATATATATATATATATATATATATATATATATATATATATATATATATATATATATTTAAATAAATATAAATGAGGGTATTAAAAATAATAAAATATAAATGAATCATTAGAATTAAAATGTAAAAATAATAAATAAAATAATTAAGTTCTATTAGGATAAATATATACATAAAAATATATATATGATATAAATCTATATAGGAATATATATATGATATATGATTTCTATTTATAACTATTATATTGTAAAATATATGAAATATATAAATATATTAAATATTCAATAAATATTATCATATCATATATAATATAATTGTTACATAATTAATAAATTAAATGTAATTACAAGTTGAATTATAGTTGTTATATTATTATTACATATCATATGATAAATATTATCATATCATATATAATATAATTGTTACATAATTAATAAATTAAATGTAATTACAAGTTGAATTATAGTTGTTATATTATTATTACATTCATTATTATTATTAATATCAATATTAGTACTATAAATATTAATAAAGATTATAATATGAAATTTGATACATTGATTTGTTATAGTATCATTATTATAAATGTTATTGTTATCATTGTTAATATAATGACTAATATAAATAATAGTGAAATTATAATTTTAGTTATTGTGATTAATATCAGTATTATCAATATTATTGAAATTATAAATTATTATTATTATCATCATTATTATAGTTACTAGAAAATAACACAATCTAATTATTATTATTATCATTAAGAATATTATGAATATCATTTTTATGATTAATAATAATATTATTATTATACTTGTATTATTATTATACTTGTATTATTATTAGTTAAAATATTAAGGGTATTATTATTATTATTATTATATTTATTAAAAGACTAACTAAAATCTATAAATATAAATATATAAATATAAGAGGAATACAAATAAATATATAAATGCAGATATATAAATACTAAAAAATAATCAGATATATAAAGATACATATACATATACGAATTATAGTATATACATATAAGCAAATACAGGTATACAAATATAATTATATAGATACGGTATATATTAATTTAAATACAGATAAATTGTTTACTTATGCAGTCTGTATCACATCGCTATCCTACTGTTTAATTGTCCACTTAATTGATGTAAAAGTCGATCTTAATTCAGAAAACAGACGAAATCCGTTAGCCATCTGTTTCAAGGTTATTTTTTATATATTTTTCCTGTCCTTGAGGTTGAAATTATTTGATCACTAATTCGTATTTAACAAGCATATTATTCTAAGATATTGGTAAACTCATTCCCTTCTTTCATCATCAATATCAAATATCAATTATAGATAACTGTATTGTGAGAAATTAGTGAGAATTTTATAAAACTGCACGTCCTTCCTCTATTCTTCAAATTTTTAACTAAAACTCGATTATGAATCGAATTTCAAAATCCTTAATTGCAGTTAGGTTATAAATCTTCTAATTAAACTATCTGGAAAGTTTCAAGGTTCAGTTTGTCCTATCGAATTCCAATTTTAGAGTCAAAGTTTTAAATTCAAAAAGTCAACAATTGTTCTTCAGCAAAATTCGAAATTTCTGTTTCAATTTGAGTTAAATTGATGAATCCAATAGTTTCTAGGAACGAATTCAAACTTATCTCATTTAGGAATCGTAACTTAAAACGTTCCAGAATTTGATTTCAAGGTTTGAGTTCATTTTTTTTGTCACGAAGCAGAAACAGCAACTCGTTTTCTTTTCTTTTATTTTTTTCTATTTTAATTAATTTAATTCACTATCTAATTATTTCTGTATCATTTATAAATCCTAAAATTAAATAAGAAATGTTTTCTTAGTTGGTATGGAACATTGGTCGAACTATGGTTTGAGAGGAGGAAGAAGGTGAACGAAAGTAAATAGGGTAATAAGAAATTAAAACGGGTATTAAAACAGAAGAGCAGGCTAGATCAGATGGTTGGAGTGTTAACGGGTGAGCGAGAGGTCTTGGGTTCAAGCCCGGTGATAATGCTAAAAACGAACATATATTTCATAGCATTATTCCTCAAGAAAGACAAGCTTTTAGTTGCAATTGTTCTATTTACAAGTGATATTCGTTTAAATAATAAAAGGTAAAGACAAAAGACAGATTCGACGAATTGAAGACGCAAACGACCAAAAAGCTCAAAAGTACAAAAGACAATCAAAAAGGTTCCAATTATTGATAAGAAACGTCTCGAAATTACAAGAGTACAAGATTCAAAACGCAAAGTACAAGATATTAAATTGTACGCAAGGACGTTCGAAAATCCGGAACCGGGACCAGAGTCAACTCTTAACGCTCGACGCAACGGACTAAAAATTACAAGTTAACTATGTATATAAATATAATATAATATATAATTAATTATATTAATTATATATATATTATATATATATATTATAAACCGTCGGTAAACAAAGAGCCAAACTCCTCTGAGCTGTAAAAGTAACCTCCGCGACTCGCGGAGTTTGAAGGCAAAATTGGCCGCGAGTCGCGGAGCCCCAAAATGAAATTCTGCCTATAAAGCCAACCGAATTCTGATCGTAAATATCAATCTTTCTCTCTTCTCTCATATATACGTAAAATATATATATATATAATTTATATTTTAATTTTAATTTTAATTTTAATTATAATTCTAATAATAAGGGAATGTTAGCAAATGTTGTAAGGGTGTAAGTCGAAATTCTGTCCGTGTAACGCTACGCTATTTTTAATCATTGTAAGTTATGTTCAACCTTTTTACATTAATGTCTCGTAGCTAAGTTATTATTATGCTTATTTAAAACGAAGTAATCATGATGTTGGGCTAATTACTAAAATTGGGTAATTGGGCTTTGTACCATAATTGGGGTTTGGACAAAAGAACGACACTTGTGGAAATTAGACTATGGGCTATTAATGGGCTTTATATTTGTTTAACTAAATGATAGTTTGTTAATGTTAATATAAAGATTTACAATTGGGCGTCCCTATAAATTACCATATACACTCGATCGGACACGATGGGCGGGGTATTTATATGTACGAATAATCGTTCATTTAACCGGATACGGGAATGGATTAATAGCCACTAGAATAATTAAAACAGGGGTGAAATTACATTCAAGGGTAATTGGTGTAATTGTTAACAAAGTAGTAAAACCTTGGTTTACACGCAGTCGATAACCTGGTGTATTCATTAAACAAAGTATTAAAACCTTGTTACAATTCGAATCCCCAATTAGTTGGAATATTTAACTTCGGGTATAAGAATAATTTGATGAGGACACTCACACTTTATATTTATGACTGATGGACTGTTATGGACAAAAACCAGACGGACATATTAAATAATCCAGGACAAAGGACAATTAACCCATGGGCATAAAACTAAAATCAACACGTCAAACATCATGATTACAGAAGTTTAAATAAGCATAATTCTTTTATTTCATATTTAATTTCCTTTATTTTATATTTAATTGCACTTCTAATTATCGCACTTTTATTTATTGTTATTTAATCGCACTTTTAATTATCGTACTTTTTAATTATCGCAATTTTATTTTATCGCACTTTTATTATTCGCAATTTCGTTATCGTTATTTACTTTACGTTTTAAATTAAGTCTTTTATTTATTTAATATTTTACATTAGGTTTTAACTGCGACTAAAGTTTTAAAATCGACAAACCGGTCATTAAACGGTAAAAACCCCCCTTTATAATAATAATATTACTTATATATATATATTTGTATTTTTATAAAAGTAAACTAATATAGCGTTGAGCTTTGTTTAAAAAAAAAGATTCCCTGTGGAATGAACCGGACTTACTAAAAACTACACTACTGTACGATTAGGTACACTGCCTATAAGTGTTGTAGCAAGGTTTAAGTATATCCATTCTATAAATAAATAAATATCTTGTGTAAAATTGTATCGTATTTAATAGTTTTTCCTAGTAAAATATAAACTATTTCGTATACCTTAGCTTTGACATCAAGTATTTTTGGCGCCGCTGCCGGGGACTTCTCTTAAAAGCCGGAAGCGCAACGCTAATATTAAAAAAAATAAAAAGAGATTTTTAGTTAACTTTTATTAAAATTCGTTTTTGTAAAAATACGTTTTAATTATTCAAAAATATAAAAAGAAAAACAAAAATATAAGTGTTTTTAAGATTTTGTTAAATATTTAAGTTTTATAAGTTTCTTTATTTTTATTTTAGTTTATAAAAATATAAGTTTTATTTAAATATCTTTTATTTATATAAAAACAGAAAACAGAAAATAAAAAAATAAAAAAAAGAAAAAACGCGTAAAATTTCAAACTGCTCCAGATCTGAAATTCTGAACCCCGCGACTCGCGGGGTTTGATGCAATAAATACCGCGACTCGCGGAGCTGCTCTGACACGCGAACAGGAAGCCCTAATTCAGCATTAATTACGAGTTATTTAATAATTATTATTATTATTAACCCTAATTATTATTATTATTATAATTAATTTTATTTTAACTTTTACTTTTTATTTAATTTATGTATTTAGTATTAATTAGTTTTATTAAATTGTAAAATTAGTAGTTTTATTAAATAAATAATATAAAAATAATATTTTTATAAAAATTGTACTTTTTACAACTTTTTGTATATTTTTATATTTTGTCCCTTTTTAATCGTTTTAGCGTAACTTTTGTATTTTTAGCTCATATTTAGTTTTAATTCATAGTTTTTGCCATAATTATTTTTACTTCTAGATTTTTAGGCTTTGCCGTAAAATCCCTTAAGTGCTTTTTCTTTAGACTAAGATTTTGGTGCTTTAGAATTTTGCGACGCCTTTTTAAGTTTTAGTTTCTTTTTAAGTTATTTCCATTTGGGATTTAGTTTTTCCTGTAAGCTTTAATATTTTAGACACCTTTTACTATGTATCAATTATCATTCCAATTAGTACTTTCAATTTGCGATTATAATTTTAAGTTAGTTGTAGTAATAAGGTTAGGTTAGTCAAGTATTTTTAAGTTTTTATAAGTTTCTTTTATTTTTCCGTCACCTTTTATTTTTCAACCATTTTTTTTTTCAACCTTTTTCCGACGAACTCTTTTTCTTTCTTATTTCTCGCTATTCTAGTTTTAGGACATAGATTTTTTTTCTACTTCTTATCTAAATTTCTTAAAATTACGAAAATTTATTTTAAGTGGTTAAATTGATAGACATCAAAATTTTCTGGTTCGTAGTAATAGTTGGATTTGTACGTGGACCGGGTTATTGGAGCCAAACAGTCCTCAATTATATTGAGACCAAACGAATCCTGCCCCTCTGCTGCATCTTTTGGCTATTCGAAACGTGGGCAAAATCAGAAAAGTCTATTGATTGGATAACTTATTATAATTTTTCTTTCCTTTTAAAAACTAATAGGATATTCAGTGAATGCACCGAGCAAGACGTTCATCACCTTTTGTACGTTCACCACCTGTAACTAGATCAAGACATTTAGCAAATATAACTGCCGTTGATTTTTCTTTAGAATCATCATCCAGTCGACCAAGTACTTCAGTTCAAATTTCCGATAATCAATTTTTTGAACCCGACCTCACAATTGAGAATCCGGAAAATATTCAGGAACGGTTCGTAGATCCTGAACCATTAAACTTTCCTCCGGAGCCACCAATCATTCAAACAGAGATTGTTGAGGAACGAACCATTAAATCAGAATCATCTAGTGATACCGATTCAACAAATTCAATTATGGAGAATCTGGAACCTTTAAGTATGGAAGACCGAATGAGAGCTAAACGCACTGGCCAAGGTCACGCAACTACTCATCCAGACATTAATGCACCAGATTATGAAATCAAAGAACAAATTCTACACATGGTGACTAATCAATGCCAATTTAGTGGTGCGCCTAAGGAAGATCCAAATGAACATCTACGTACCTTTAATAGGATCTGCACACTATTTAAAATCCGAGAAGTGGAGGATGAACAGATATATCTCATGTTATTTCCCTGGACTTTAAAGGGAGAAGCCAAAGATTGGTTGGAATCGTTACCTGAAGGGGCGATTGATACATGGGATGTTTTAGTTGACAAATTTCTTAAACAATTCTTTCCTGCATCTAAAGCCGTAAGACTTCAAGCAGAAATTGTTACGTTTACACAGAAGCCAAATGAAACTCTATATGAGGCATGGACAAGATATGGAAAGTTATTAAGAGGATGTCCGCAACATGGTTTAGACACCTGTCAAATAGTACAAATATTCTACCAAGGATGCGACATCACTACAAGGAAAGACATAGATATAGCAGCTGGTGGTTCTATTATGAAGAAAACCGAAACTGATGCTTACAAAATTATTGATAACACTGCTTCCCACTCACATGAGTGGCACCAAGAAAAAGACATCGTTAGATCATCTAAAGCAGCTAGAGCCGATTCTAGCCATGACTTAGATTCCATTTCCGCAAAGATAGATGCTGTGGAGAGACGAATGGAAAAGATGACTAAGGATATTCACTCAATACGAATTAGTTGTGAGCAGTGTGGAGGACCACATTTGACAAAAGATTGTCTCAGTATTGAATTAACAATGGAACAAAGAGAGAATATTTCATACATAAACCAAAGGCCTGGAAATAATTATCAGAATAATTATCAACCGCCAAGACCGATTTACAATCAAAACCAAAATTATAACCGAAATATTCCATACAACAACCAACAAGGTCCTAGCAATCAACAAGTATCTAATAATACTTACAATCAGCAAAGACCTAATTTTCAAAACAAACCACCACAACAAACCGATGATAAAAAGCCAAATTTAGAAGATATGATGACGAAGCTGGTTGAAACTCAAACGCAGTTTTTCACATCTCAGAAACAAACCAATGAACAAAATGCTCAAGCATTTAGAAATCAACAAGCTTCTATTCAAAATCTGGAACAAGAAGTAAGTAACCTAGCAAGGTTAATAGGTGAAAGAAAACCGGGAAGTCTACCTAGTGATACAAACGCTAACCCCCGAAATGAAACAGCTAAAGCTATTACCACAAGAAGTGGTACAACACTTAAACCACCTGAAATACCTGTAACTTCTGATGAAACCATTCCTACTCCACAAGAACCACAACCTGATCAAGATAAGGAAAAAGAACCGGTAGTTGAAAAGATTAATGAAGATAACACAGCTAAGGATAAACCTTATGTTAAACCATACCAACCACCACTTCCTTACCCGAGTAAAATGAAGAAAGAGAAACTTGAAGCCGAGCAATCCAAATTCTTGGATATGTTTAAACAGATAAATGTAAATCTTCCTTTCATTGATGTGATTTCAGGAATGCCAAGATATGCTAAATTCTTGAAAGATCTAATCTCAAATAGAAAGAAAATGGAAGAACTCTCGGCTGTTACTATGAATGCTAATTGTTCAGCAGTGCTGTTGAATAAGATACCAGAAAAACTATCTGATCCAGGAAGTTTCACAATTCCATGTTTTCTGGGTAGTCTTAGTTCAATAGAAGCATTGGCAGACTTAGGTGCTAGTATAAATCTAATGCCGTATTCACTATACGCTAAACTAGACCTTGGAGAATTAAAACCAACCAGAATAAGCATACAACTAGCCGATAGATCAATAAAATATCCTAGAGGGATAATGGAGAACATGCTAGTTAAAGTTGGTACTTTAGTATTTCCAGTAGATTTTGTTGTTCTAGACATGGAAGAAGATTCTCAAGTTCCTCTCATATTAGGAAGACCATTCTTAAACACGGCTAAAGCAATGATAGACGTGTTCGGTAAGAAACTGACCCTAAGTATAGAGGATGAGAGTGTTACCTTTTCAGTTGATAGAGCAATGCAACAACCACAATCTGCAGATGATACATGTTATTATATTCAAACTATAGATGCACATGCAGAATTATTAGAAGAATTTCCAGAATTACAAGGAACAGGAGAATGTTCTTTAGGAGAAGGTAATGAACCAATTGATGAAGCTGAAATGTTAGCTACACTTATAGCTAATGGCTATGAACCAACAACAGAAGAAATTCAAATGCTAAAAGAAGAAGACAGATATCGATATAAATCATCGATAGAAGAACCTCCGAAATTAGAGTTAAAGCCACTTCCAAACCATTTGGAATACGCTTATTTACATGGTGAATCTGAATTACCTGTAATAATATCGTCTTCTCTTACTGAAAATGAGAAATCACAACTCATTTCTGTGTTGAAAGCTCATAAACTAGCCATTGCATGGAAGATTCATGATATTAAAGGAATAAGTCCTTCGTATTGCACACATAAAATCCTTATGGAAGAAGGTCATAAAACGTATGTGCAACGCCCACGAAGACTAAATCCTAATATGCAAGATGTAGTTAAGAAAGAGATTATTAAACTGCTAGATGCAGGTTTGATATATCCAATTTCTGATAGTCCATGGGTAAGCCCAGTTCAATGCGTGCCTAAGAAGGGTGGCATGACTGTCATTACAAATGAGAAAAATGAGCTTATTCCTACTAGGACTGTAATAGGATGGCGTGTATGTATTGATTATAGAAAATTAAATGACGCCACCAGAAAAGATCACTTTCCCTTACCTTTCATTGATCAAATATTGGAAAGATTAGCCGAAAATAGCTACTATTGTTTTCTAGATGGATTTTCCGGATATTTTCAAATTCCAATAGCACCCGAGGACCAAGAGAAAACCACATTCACGTGCCCTTATGGTACTTTTGCTTACAAACGCATGCCATTTGGACTTTGCAACGCCCCTGCAACCTTTCAAAGGTGTATGATGGCGATTTTTCACGACATGATAGAAGAATGCATGGAAGTATTCATGGATGACTTTTCAGTCTTCGGTGATACATTTGAATCATGTCTAGTTAATCTGGAACGAATGCTAATTAGATGCGAAAAATCAAATCTAGTACTTAATTGGGAGAAATGCCATTTCATGGTTAAAGAAGGCATCGTTCTTGGACATAAAATTTCAAAAGAAGGAATTGAAGTGGATAGAGCTAAAGTAGATGTAATTGCTAAACTTCCACATCCCACCAATGTTAGAGGAGTTAGGAGTTTTCTAGGGCATGCCGGTTTTTACCGATGTTTCATAAAAGATTTTTCTAAGATTGCCACTCCTATGAATAAACTCCTAGAAAAGGATGCACCATTCATCTTTTCAGATGAGTGTATCAAATCTTTTAATATTCTTAAAGAGAAACTCACTAATGCGCCGATCATGATAACACCAAATTGGAATCTACCATTTGAACTAATGTGCGATGCAAGTGATTTTGCAATGGGAGCCGTTTTAGGACAAAGGATTGAAAAACGATTTCAACCTATATATTATGCTAGTAAGACATTACAAGGAGCACAAACGAACTATACAACTACTGAAAAAGAAATCCTTGCTATTATCTTTGCTTTTGACAAATTTCGATCATATCTCGTTCTAGCAAAAACGGTGGTCTATACAGACCATTCTGCTCTTAGATACCTATTTTCAAAACAAGATGCTAAACCAAGATTAATCTGTTAGATCTTACTCTTACAAGAGTTTGATATTGAAATTCGAGATAAAAGAGGAGCAGAAAATCTCGCCGCTGATCATCTTTCTCGTCTTGAAAATCCTGAGTTAGAAGTTCTAAATGAATCAGCCATACAAGACAACTTTCCTGATGAATATCTATTGAAGATAGATTATAAAGAAATCCCATGGTTTGCAGACTATGCAAACTACTTAGTTTGTGGATTCCTTGAAAAAGGATTATCGTACCAAAGACGAAAGAAATTCTTCAGTGATATAAAACACTATTTCTGGGAAGATCCACACCTGTTTAAAAGTTGTCCCGATGGAATAATACGCCAATGTGTATTTGGAGATGAAGCTAGTAAAATTTTAAACCATTGTCACACAGGACCAACAGGAGGGCATTATGGGCCTCAACTAACAGCAAGAAAAGTTTATGAAGCTGGATTCTATTGGCCTACAATTTACAAAGACGCACACCTTCTTTGCAAATCCTGTGATGCTTGTCAAAGGGCCGGAAAAATAAGTCAACGTGATGAAATGCCACAAAATGTCATCCAAGTATGTGAAGTATTTGACATTTGGGGTATTGACTTTATGGGTCCATTTCCAAAATCTCATAATAATCTATATATACTCGTAGCCATTGATTATGTATCTAAATGGGCGGAAGCACAAGCTCTCCCAACTAACGATGCACGAGTTGTAGTCAACTTTTTAAAACGTCTTTTTGCAAGGTTTGGAACACCGAAAGCTTTAATAAGTGATCGGGGTACTCATTTCTGTAATAATCAACTTGAGAAAGTTCTTAAAAGATATGGAGTAACTCATAAAATCTCCACCGCATATCATCCACAAACAAGTGGACAAGTTGAAAATACCAACCGAGCTTTAAAACGTATTCTAGAGAAAACCGTAGGATCAAATCCGAAGAAATGGTCCATTAAATTGGAGGATGCACTCTGGGCTTTTAGAACAGCCTACAAAACTCCAATTGGAACCACACCTTTTAGACTTGTTTATGGAAAAGCATGTCATCTTCCAGTAGAAATTGAACACAAAGCATTTTGGGCTTTGAAGACATGTAATCTTGATTTACATGAAGCTGGACGTCTACGATTAAGTCAACTAAACGAATTAGAAGAATTAAGACATGAAGCATACGAAAATTCGTTAATCTATAAAGAAAGAACGAAGAAATGGCATGATAAAAGAATCAGAAGTTCAAAAGAATTTAAAGAAGGAGACAGAGTTCTTCTTTTCAATTCACGATTCAAGCTATTTCCTGGAAAATTGAAATCAAGATGGTCTGGACCATTCATAGTCAAAAGAGTTTTCCCATACAGAACGATAGAATTGATAAATTCAAATGGGATTGAATTTAAAGTTAATGGTCACAGAGTTAAACATTACATACATGGTCCGATGGAAGTCGACAACGAAGTTAATCACAATTTCGACACCACAGCTAACTAAGTGTGGGGAGAATCAAGTCTTTAAAGGATAATATGTATTTCTGTTAGAGTTAGATTGTCTGTTTTCGTGTAGTTCTCGAAAATGGAACCCGAATGGTCTTTCCCTAGCAGACCCTAAAGAACTAGTCTTCTCCCCCCATTCTGAATTTTTATTTTTTTTAGGTTTTTATGAAATGAAGACTGCCTGTGAACTAAACCATGGTCTAATGCTACACGCTTTGATCACTAAAAGAAATAATGACATACTACCGAGTGAACTAGTATCAGTAATCAGAGAAAGAATGGACGGAGTTAGAAAAGAATCCAGATGCGAAGATAATAAGTTACAATTTGGTAAAGGAAAATCAAAATCCGCAGCGAAAAGAAGAGCACGACACCTAGAAAGATGTCACAAATGCGGAAAATGGTCACATGGAGGTAAATGTTCAAATAACCAAACCTATTCAAATACCGAATTTGTTACTTTATGCAGAGACGGACCGTTCATATGTTTAGAAGAAAAGACACTGAATGCTCGAGGTTACGCCTATGTAGCCATGGAAAATCAATTAAACCGACTATCTTATGAATGGGATAGATCATATAACTAAGAAATCTATTCCACCGGTATGTCTGTACAGTTTTTATTTTTATTTTTATTTTTAACCTTTTGATAATAAACGCTAATTTGTTCGCTAAAAAGTATTAAATTGGTATTGAATAAAATTAGGTTTGGCGACCGAAATTATTGATATCATTCAAAAATTTATTACATCACTGCGAAATTTAACGTTTATTCTTAAGGTATAAATATCTTTAATCAATCAACCCAAAATATTTCAAAAATTCGTCATGAGTTAAATTAGGTCTTGGAACCGAAATTACTTTATCGAAAAGAGGGGCGCATATTTTTGATAATATTTGATTGATTAAAGTGGGATAAAAAGACAAAAAGATTTTTAATTTTATTTTTACCATGTTTTTAAAATTAATATTTGAACCCTTTATTAATATTGTAAACTTTGTAAAAAAAAAAATATATATATATATATATATATATATATATATATATATATATTTAAAATTGTAAATATTTGAAAAAAAATTAATATAAGTTTGGTATGAATTTGTAAATTTTTAAATTAAATTTGGTGTGAATTTTTAATATAAATTTTGAATTTTATATTTAAGTTGTGTGAATTTAAAAACAAAAATTTACTTTATCTCATTAAGTTAAAAATATGATTTTTAAAATTCGTCGTAAGTTGAAGACTAGGTCTTTGAACCGAAATTGCTTTACCCGAGGGAGGGACGAGAACTTTTATTATCATTATTTTTAATCTTATTGAATTAAAGAATGCCAAAAACATTGAAAAAACCCAAAAATCTTTGCTTTTAAAACAATCGCTACAAAAAGACAAATTTTAAAATTTTGTCGAGGGACGGACTAGGACATCGATCCGAAACGACCTCGTCCTAAATAACAAGGGAAACAAAATTTTAAAATTAAGTACTTAATTGTTTCAAAAGTTAATGATTATAAAAAAAAAAAAACTCCGCGACTCGCGAAGTTTGGAGGGTTAATCCCCGCGACTCGCGGGAAGGCCGGATTACAGAAAAAAAAATAAGAGCTGAACCAGCTCATTCCACACAAAACCCACAGAAAAACTGCGAACATACTGCCGAAAATACACCCAAAAACACCCCCAAAATCACAATTTTTAACCGTTAATCACCAAATTTTTTGCTAAAATCATGTTGAGAAGGATGCTATCTAAGAATTACTAAAGAAAAACGGTAAATTTCTACACCTAAACACCATTTAATCCGAAATTTGATGTTGTTGAGCAATTTTTTTTTTTCCAATTTGATTTTGATGCTTTTTAGTGTAATTAGGCTTAAATTGTTTATGTATTATGCTTGTATAACCTAGATTGATGCTGTTTAACATGATTAGAAGCCTTAAACTTCAAATTTTGAATAATCTAGGGTTTGTGTTCTTGAGCAAATTTGGGGCTTTTTGATATAAACAGGTTATGGCCGATTTTTGTCATGAATTGTTGCTAAATTGAGTAGTGTAACATGTTTAGGTAATTAAATGATCCAAACTTTGAGCCTAAATATGATTTTGAGAATTAAAGTGGACTTTTTCAAGTCTAAAAATTCATGAACTTGATTTTTGAAAGATAATGCCATTTGAGACTTGTTTAATTGCTAGTAATGAATATTTTGACATGTTATTTGAGTTGAATGCTTATGAACTTGGCGAACATTTTCGTATATGCTTATTTGAAAAAGTGTAGATTTGATAAAAATGTGAAAATGAGCTTAAGTTTGATATAAATTGATAATGTCATTGTAATTATTTTGATTGATGATTTTGCTGACACTAATGCATATTTGGATGCACAAAAATTGTGTTTGATGTGTTTTGCAGAATGAAAGGGGTGAATCTTCATCCCAAGCCCGCAATGCTCCTACTGAGAATTTGAAACAACAGGAGGTGGATAACTACTACAAGCAGGATATACCTCATCCAGTCATGACCTTTTCCGATATGCACTTGGAAGAGTTGCACCCGAACCTGAGATTTGACAGACTTTGGATAGATTATCCAAAATATCAAAGGGGTTTGCATACTTTTCATTCTAAGGTTGTTGAGGTACCGAGGGTCATAGAATGGGGACCCTTAGAAGCTGTAGAATTGGCCGGGCCAATTAGGGAATTACTTGTACAGAGGTATGGTAATTCTTCTTTTAATGACTGGGTACGTTTATTCACCATACATAGACCTGTATATAAAGTATGGTGTGAAGAATTGTTATGTAGTATAGAGTTGAATGATCGGGTAGCTAGTTTAACCGATCGTTCTTTTATTAGATTTTTGTTAGGCGGTTCGATGCGCCACATGTCTCTACTGGACATGGCTCAGGCTTTACGTATATATACGCCTGAGGAGTTAGCGTCTGCCGATTGTAGAAGATTGATACTAAATGGTATAAAGATAGATGAAAATTTTGATACACACGGTGTGTGGAGTCAAATGACAAGCCATCACCGTTTCAAAGGGGGAAATTACTCTTATTTGGATATAGATAGAGCCGAATTAAGAGTGATACATAGGTTTTTAGCTAATTCGATTACACAAAGGGGTAAGAACAAGGAAAAAGTAAATGAACAGGATTTGTTTTACCATATGTGTATTCGAGACCCACAAAGCGCTGTAAGTATACCGTATTGTGTGGGTTATTATTTATCAGCTATGGTTCGGGGGATGCGACCGCATAGCATAATAGGAGGTGGTATTTTTATTACTTTGATTGGTGAATATCTCGGTGTGGATATAAGTCGGGGGGGATTATTAGTAGAAGAACCAGAACCCCGCGATACTATAGGTTTAAATGTATACCATGGTGCGAAAGTTTTGAAGAGGCGAAATAACGCCGCAGTACGATACCATGGTAGACATCCACAGGTGGAGAGAAACCAACAGCAAGGTAATGTAGGAGGGGGGAATGAGATGCAAGAAATGCAAAGGTTTATAGCTTCTCAGGAATACGAAAATGCTAGACAGAGAGCATTTGAAGATTGGCAAGTTCATCAGAACCAAATCATAGCTCATTGCCAACATATAGGTAGAAACTATATTCCTACACCGAAACCCATCTTCCCTCCTTGGTCTATAGAGATGCAGCCACCATATCCTACGTATGACCCTGCTGAAGCATTCTATAGCACCTATGGTTATGCCTGGAACCCCTATTGGTACCAATATCATCCTTAGTTTAATTATTTTTTTTTTATTTTGTAATTTGTAATTATTGATACGTTTAATACTTTTGTTAATATTGTAATCATTTTTATAATTATCTAACTTTTATTCTTAGATTTTAATAATTTTTGAATGTGGGGTAATATACCAAACTTCAAAAATATGTATATATGTTTGCAGTTTATCTTATGTACACAACAGGGTAAAACAACGCATTTTCAAAGACTGGCATTAAGTTCAGCAAAAGCAACTAATTTTGACGACAAGATGCAAAATATATGTGAAATAACAACAAGACGGAATGAACAAATGATGTGCACCATTTATCATTGATGTGAAGCGAGGTGTATATAAAATAGTTATTATTTTACTAGGAAAACACTATTAAATACGATACAATTTTACACAAGATATTTATTTATTTATAGAATGGATATACTTAAACCTTGCTACAACACTTATAGGCAGTGTACCTAATCGTACAGTAGTGTAGTTTTTAGTAAGTCCGGTTCGTTCCACAGGGAAATCTTTAAACAAAGCTCAACGCTATATTAGTTTATTTTTATAAAAATACAAACATATATATAAGTAATATTATTATTATAAAGGGGGGTTTTTACCGTTTAATGACCGGTTTGTCGATTTTAAGACTTTAGTCGCAGTTAAAACCTAATGTAAAATATAAAATAAATACAAGACTTAAATTAAAGCGTAAAGTAAATAACGATAATGAAATTACGAATAATAAAAGTGCGATAAAATAAACTTGCGATAATTAAAAAGTACGATAATTAAAAGTGCGATTAAATAACAATAAATAAAATTAAATATGAAATAAAAGAATTATGCTTATTTAAACTTCCGTAATCATGATGTTTGACGTGTTGATTTTAGTTTTATGCCCATGGGTTAATTGTCCTTTGTCCTGGATTATTCAATATGTCCGTCTGGTTTTTGTCCATAACAGTCCATCAGTCATAAATATAAATTGCAAGTGTCCTTGTCAAATTATTATTATACCCGAAGATAAATATTCCAACTAATTGGGGATTCGAATTGTAACAAGGTTTTAATACTTTGTTTAATGAATACACCAGGTTATCGACTGCGTGTAAACCAAGGTTTTACT
This sequence comes from Rutidosis leptorrhynchoides, assembly GCF_046630445.1. Lineage (NCBI taxonomy): Eukaryota > Viridiplantae > Streptophyta > Magnoliopsida > Asterales > Asteraceae > Rutidosis > Rutidosis leptorrhynchoides. The sequence goes on from NC_092335.1 coordinate 222,798,369, forward strand.
ACTTTGTTAACAATTACACCAATTACCCTTGAATGTAATTTCACCCCTGTTTTAATTATTCTAGTGGCTATTAATCCATTCCCGTGTCCGGTTAAATGAACGATTATTCGTACATATAAATACCCCGCCCATCGTGTCCGATCGAGTGTATATGGTAATTTATAGGGACGCCCAATTGTAAATCTTTATATTAACATTAACAAACTTTCATTTAGTTAAACAAATATAAAGCCCATTAATAGCCCATAGTCTAATTTCCACAAGTGTCGTTCTTTTATCCAAACCCTAATTATGGTACAAAGCCCAATTACCCAATTTTAGTAATTAGCCTAACATCATGATTACTTCGTTTTAAATAAGCATAATAATAACTTAGCTACGAGACATTAATATAAAAAGGTTGAACATAACTTACAATGATTAAAAATAGCGTAGCGTTACACGGACAGAATTTCGACTTACACCCTTACAACATTCGCTAACATACCCTTATTATTAGAATTATAATTAAAATTAAAATATAAATTATAAATATAAATATATTTACGTATGAAGAGGAAGAAAAAAAAAGATGATTAAAACTCGGCAGAAAACTGGCTTTATATAGGACTTGACCAGCAATTTCACTCCATGCGACTCGCATGGATTTGTGCTTCTGGCCATGCGAGTCGCATGGCCACCCTGGATCCAGCCAAATTGCTTTGTTTTCTTCTTGCCGACGTAATTTAATAATAATAATATATATAATATATAATTATATATAATTATATATATATTATATTATATTCTTGTGCATAGTAGACTAGATATTTTTGGTCCGTTGCGTCGGGCGTTTCTTCTTGGCTCAGGTCCCGGTCCCGGATTTTCGGACGTCTTCGCGTATTATTTTATATCGTGTACTTTGCGTTTTGTAACTTGTACTCTTGTCATTTTGAGACGTTCCTCATCAATATTTTGAACCTTTTTAGTTGTATCTTGTACTTTTTAGCTCTTTGGACCTTTTTGTCTTCAATTTGTCGATTCTGCCTTTTGTCTTCACTTTTTAATATTTAAACGAATATTGCTTGTAAATCGAACAGTACCAACTAAAATCTTGTCTTTCTTGAGAAATAATGCTATGAAATATATGTTCGTTTTTAGCATTATCAAATATTCCCACACTTGAGCGTTGCTTGTCCTCAAGCAATATTGTCTTGAAATACTAGAATCACTTCTTTATTCTTCACACTTTGTACATCAGTGATTTCAATACGGCGGTATGAACAATGGTAGTAACGATGTGGTTTACAGTCCCACATGACTATAAAAATTTAGATCCATTAAGGAAATTGGATCTTTATGAAAACATTTGATCTTTCGAAATCTAGTTTTTACCCTAGATAAGTTTTCCGGAATAACCCTTTACCGGTGTTTGCAAAATATTTTTGTGGGTTTGGTGGGTTTCAGATTTGAAAATTTTAGCTCAAAACTTGCGGTTTTGTGTCACCCACTTGCTAACCTTGTATTTGGAAAGCAACACGTCCAGTTTACTTGTTCCGTATATTACCTTTCGGCAAACTACCGTCCGGTTGTAAAGGAAAGCGTTGAATAAGCAACTGTTAAGGCAATGTCCCGTGACATGCTTTTGATTATGGTCTATAACGTGTCGGACGCAATTACTATCCTTGGTAGGAGCAATAGCAAAGCTCACCCTTATAATTTGTCGGTTTGGCACAAGGTCCTGTCTTTGACCATGCTATGCAACCACCGTTCTTACGGTTGACACCCGATTTAGTTCAGGTGACCTAATGAATTCCAGGTGAATTCCTAGGATTTTACGTTCAATGGTAATGAACGCATTGAAAATAGGGTTTTCAGAAAACAAATCGATTTGTATTTTTGATCAAAATATTTTCTCGTTCAAGCTCGAGTTTAGATATCATTGAATTCCATGAGTTTGTAATTCTCAATCTTTAAGGTCAATCTCTAGGATTGAGTAATATCAGTCTTATAAGCTGATTTTTAATCTTTAAGGAGATTATCCTTTCTGGGAATCTGATTCATTAGTCTTATCCAGCTAATTTGCATGGTGCCTCCCCATTGTACGAGATAAATCCTTCTCATGGTTAGGATAAATCTGACCACTTGGCGACCCTGTTTAATGCTGAGGTCCGTGGATTTCCTGCTAATTTTAGTGATGACTTTTCTAGATTTTTCGTCAACCTACAGCTGGTCTGAACGACAACTTCATGACCTAAATCAAGAAGCGCGTGTCTTTTTCGGAAGACTTTACTTCCTTTTAATGATGGAATTGATTCATCGTGTAGATCCATCTCTTCTTTTCAAAGTTTCCAAATATATTGGCGTTTGTTTGCTGAATGATAAATGGTGCACATCATTTGTTCATTCCGTCTTGTTGCTATTTCACATATATTTTTCATCTTGTCGTTAAAATTTGTTGCTTTTGCTGAACTTAATGCCAGTCTTTGAAAATGCGTTGTTTTACCCTGTTTTGTGCATAAAATAGAATACATACAATACAAATATAATCATACATGCAATTTGAAATGGAACTTTGGCATCCCACTTTCAAACTATAAGAAAAATATTAGTACACAATAATAATAAGAACATTGAAAAAATCCAAAAATCTAAGCTTTTAAAACAATCGCTTGAAAATGACAAAATTTTAAAATTTTGTCGAGGGACGGACTAGGGCATCGTCCCGAAACGACCTCGTCCTAAAAAGAAACAAAATTTTTAAAATTTTATTTAATTCTATGTTTTTGGCATACTTTAAATCAATAAGATTAAAAATAATGATAATAAAAGTTCTCGTCCCTCCCTCGGGTAAAGCAATTTCGGTTCAAAGACCTAGTCTTCAACTTACGACGAATTTTAAAAATCATATTTTTAACTTAAAGAGATAAAGTAAATTTTTGTTTTTTTTAAAATTCACACAACTTAAATATAAAATTCAAAATTAATATTAAAAATTCACACCAAACTTAAAATTTGAAATGCATAAAATTAAAAATTCATATTTTAAAAATTAAAAATTCACACCAAACTTAATTTAAAAATTCATAAATTCATACCAAACTTATATTAATTTTTCAAATATTTACAATTTTAAATATATTGTTTTTACAAAGTTTACAATATTAATTTAAGATTTAAATATTAATTTTAAAAACATGGTAAAAATAAAATTAAAAATCTTTTTGTCTTTTTATCCCAATTTAATTAATCAAATATTATCAAAAATATGCGCCCCTCTTTTCGGTAAAGTAATTTCGGTTCCAAGACCTAATTTAACTCATGACGAATTTTTGAAATATTTTGGGTTGATTGATTAAAGATATTTATACCTTAAGAATAAACGTTAAATTTCGCAGTGATGTAATAAATTTTTGAATGATATCAATAATTTCGGTCGCCAAACCTAATTTTATTCAATACCAATTTAATACTTTTTAGCGAACAAATTAGCGTTTATTATCAAAAGGTTAAAAATAAAAATAAAAATAAAAACTGTACAGACATACCTGTGAAATAGATTTCTTAGTTATATGATCTATTATATTCATAAGATAGTCGGTTTAATTGGTTTTCCATGGCTCCAAAGGCGTAACCTCGAGCATTCATTGTCTTTTCTTCTAAACATATGAACGGTCCGTCTCTGCATAAAGTAACAAATTCGGTATTTGAATAGGTTTGATTATTTGAACATTTACCTCCATGTGACCATTTTCCGCATTTGTGACATCGTTCTAGGTGTCGTGCTCTTCTTTTCGCTGCGGATTTTGATTTTCCTTTACCAAATTGTAACTTATTATCTTCGCATCTGGATCCTTTTCTAACTCCGTCCATTCTTTCTCTGATTACTGATACTAATTCGCTCGGTAGTATGTCATTATTACGTTTAGTGATCAAAGCGTGTAGCATTAGACCATGGTTTAGTTCACAGGCAGTCTTCATTTCGTAAAAACCTAAAAAAATAAAAATTCAGAATGGGGGGAGAAGACTAGTTCTTTAGGGTCTGCTAGGGAAAGACCATACGTGTTCCATTTTCGAGAACTACACGAAAACAGACAATCTAACTCTAACAGAAATACATATTATCCTTTAAAGACTTGATTCTCCCCACACTTAGTTAGCTGTGGTATCGAAATTGTGATTAACTTCGTTATCGACTTCCATCGGACCATGTATGTAATGTTTAACTCTGTGACCATTAACTTTAAATTCAATCCCATTTGAATTTATCAATTCTATCGTTCCGTATGGGAAAACTCTTTTGACTATGAATGGTCCAGACCATCTTGATTTCAATTTTCCAGGAAATAGCTTGAATCGTGAATTGAAAAGAAGAACTCTGTCTCCTTCTTTAAATTCTTTTGAACTTCTGATTCTTTTATCATGCCATTTCTTCGTTCTTTCTTTATAGATTAACGAATTTTCGTATGCTTCATGTCTTAATTCTTCTAATTCGTTTAGTTGACTTAATCGTAGACGTCCGGCTTCATGTAAATCAAGATTACATGTTTTCAAAGCCCAAAATGCTTTGTGTTCAATTTCTACTGGAAGATGACATGCTTTTCCATAAACAAGTCTAAAAGGTGTGGTTCCAATTGGAGTTTTGTAGGCTGTTCTAAAAGCCCAGAGTGCATCCTCCAATTTAATGGACCATTCCTTCGGATTTGATCCTACGGTTTTCTCTAGAATACGTTTTAAAGCTCGGTTGGTATTTTCAACTTGTCCACTTGTTTGTGGATGATATGCGGTGGAGATTTTATGAGTTACTCCATATCTTTTAAGAACTTTCTCAAGTTGATTATTACAGAAATGAGTACCCCGATCACTTATTAAAGCTTTCGGTGTTCCAAACCTTGCAAAAAGACGTTTTAAAAAGTTGACTACAACTCGTGCATCGTTAGTTGGGAGAGCTTGTGCTTCCGCCCATTTAGATACATAATCAATGGCTACGAGTATATATAGATTATTATGAGATTTTGGAAATGGACCCATAAAGTCAATACCCCAAATGTCAAATACTTCACATACTTGGATGACATTTTGTGGCATTTCATCACGTTGACTTATTTTTCCGGCCCTTTGACATGCATCACAGGATTTGCAAAGAAGGTGTGCGTCTTTGTAAATTGTAGGCCAATAGAATCCAGCTTCATAAACTTTTCTTGCTGTTAGTTGAGGCCCATAATGCCCTCCTGTTGGTCCTGTGTGACAATGGTTTAAAATTTTACTAGCTTCATCTCCAAATACACATCGGCGTATTATTCCATCGGGACAACTTTTAAACAGATGTGGATCTTCCCAGAAATAGTGTTTTATATCACTGAAGAATTTCTTTCGTCTTTGGTACGATAATCCTTTTTCAAGGAATCCACAAACTAAGTAGTTTGCATAGTCTACAAACCATGGGATTTCTTTATAATCTATCTTCAATAGATATTCATCAGGAAAGTTGTCTTGTATGGCCGATTCATTCAGAACTTCTAATTCGGGATTTTCAAGACGAGAAAGATGATCAGCGGCGAGATTTTCTGCTCCTCTTTTATCTCGGATTTCAATATCAAACTCTTGTAAGAGTAAGATCCAACGGATTAATCTTGGTTTAGCATCTTGTTTTGAAAATAGGTATCTAAGGGCAGAATGGTCGGTATAGACCACCGTTTTTGCTAGAACTAGATATGATCGAAATTTGTCAAAAGCAAAGACAATAGCAAGGAGTTCTTTTTCAGTAGTTGTATAGTTCGTTTGTGCTCCTTGTAATGTCTTACTAGCATAATATATAGGTTGAAATCGTTTTTCAATCCTTTGTCCTAAAACGGCTCCCATTGCAAAATCACTTGCATCGCACATTAGCTCAAATGGTAGATTCCAATTTGGTGTTATCATGATCGGTGCATTAGTGAGTTTTTCTTTAAGAATATTAAAAGATTTGATACATTCATCTGAAAAGATGAATGGCGCATCCTTTTCTAGGAGTTTATTCATAGGAGTGGCAATTTTAGAAAAATCATTTATGAAACGTCAGTAAAAACCGGCATGCCCTAGAAAACTCCTAATTCCTCTAACATTTGTGGGATGTGGAAGTTTAGCAATTACATCTACTTTAGCTCTATCCACTTCAATTCCTTCTTTTGAAATTTTATGTCCAAGAACGATGCCTTCTTTAACCATGAAATGGCATTTCTCCCAATTAAGTACTAGATTTGATTTTTCGCATCTAATTAGCATTCGTTCCAGATTAACTAGACATGATTTAAATGTATCACCGAAGACTGAAAAGTCATCCATGAATACTTCCATGCATTCTTCTATCATGTCGTGAAAAATCGCCATCATACACCTTTGAAAGGTTGCAGGGGCGTTGCAAAGTCCAAATGGCATGCGTTTGTAAGCAAAAGTACCATAAGGGCACGTGAATGTGGTTTTCTCTTGATCTTCGGGTGCTATTGGAATTTGAAAATATCCGGAAAATCCATCTAGAAAACAATAGTAACTATTTCCGGCTAATCTTTCCAACATTTGATCTATGAAAGGTAAGGGAAAGTGATCTTTTCTGGTGGCGTCATTTAATTTTCTATAATCAATACATACACGCCATCCTGTTACAGTCCTAGTAGGAATAAGCTAATTTTTCTCATTTGTGATGACAGTCATGCCACCCTTCTTAGGCACGCATTGAACTGGGCTTACCCATGGACTATCAGAGATTGGATAAATTAAACCTGCATCTAGCAGTTTAATAATCTCTTTCTTAACTACATCTTGCATATTAGGATTTAGTCTTCATTGACGTTGCACATACGTTTTATGACCTTCTTCCATAAGGATTTTATGTGTGCAATACGAAGGACTTATTCCTTTAATATCATGAATCTTCCATGCAATGGCTGGTTTATGAGCTTTCAACACAGAAATGAGTTGTGATTTCTCATTTTCAGTAAGAGAAGACGATATTATTACAGGTAATTCAGATTCACCATGTAAATAAGCGTATTCCAAATGGTTTGGAAGTGGCTTTAACTCTAATTTCGGAGGTTCTTCTATCGATGATTTATATCGATATCTGTCTTCTTCTTTTAGCATTTTAATTTCTTCTGTTGTTGGTTCATATCCATTAGCTATAAGTGTAGCTAACATTTCAGCTTCATCAATTGGTTCATTACCTTCTCCTAAAGAACATTCTCCTGTTCCTTGTAATTCTGGAAATTCTTTTAATAATTCTGCATGTGCATCTATAGTTTGAATATAATAACATGTATCATCTGCAGATTGTGGTTGTTGCATTGCTCTATCAACTGAAAAGGTAACACTCTCATCCTCTATACTTAGGGTCAGTTTCTTACCGAACACGTCTATCATTGCTTTAGCCGTGTTTAAGAATGGTCTTCCTAATATGAGAGGAACTTGAGAATCTTCTTCCATGTCCAAAACATCAAAATCTACTGGAAATACTAAAGTACCAACTTTAACTAGCATGTTCTCCATTATCCCTCTAGGATATTTTATTGATCTATCGGCTAGTTGTATGCTTATTCTGGTTGGTTTCAATTCTCCAAGGTCTAGTTTAGCGTATAGTGAATACGGCATTAGATTTATACTAGCACCTAAGTCTGCCAATGCTTCTATTGAACTAAGACTACCCAGAAAACATGGAATTGTGAAACTTCCTGGATCAGATAGTTTTTCTGGTATCTTATTCAACAGCACTGCTGAACAATTAGCATTCATAGTAACAGCCGAGAGTTCTTCCATTTTCTTTCTATTCGTGATTAGATCTTTCAAGAATTTAGCATATCTTGGCATTCCTGAAATCACATCAATGAAAGGAAGATTTACATTTATCTGTTTAAACATATCCAAGAATTTGGATTGCTCGGTTTCAAGTTTTTCCTTCTTCATTTTACTCGGGTAAGGAAGTGGTGGTTGGTATGGTTTAACATAAGGTTTATCCTTAACTGTGTTATCTTCATTAATCTTTTCAACTACCGGTTCTTTTTCCTTATCTTGATCAGGTTGTGGTTCTTGTGGAGTAGGAATAGTTTCATCAGAAGTTACAGGTATTTCAGGTGATTTAAGTGTTGTACCACTTCTTGTGGTAATAGCTTTAGCTGTTTCATTCCGGGGGTTAGCATTTGTATCACTAGGTAGACTTCCCGGTTTTCTTTCACCTATTAACCTTGCTAGGTTACTTACTTCTTGTTCCAGATTTTGAATAGAAGCTTGTTGATTTCTAAATGCTTGAGCATTTTGTTCATTGGTTTGTTTTTGAGATGTGAAAAACTGCGTTTGAGTTTCAACTAGCTTCGTCATCATATCTTCTAAATTCGGCTTTTTATCATCGGTTTGTTGTGGTGGTTTGTTTTGAAAATTTGGTCTTTGCTGATTGTAAGTATTATTGGATACTTGTTGATTGCTAGGACCTTGTTGGTTGTTGTATGGAATATTTCGGTTATAATTCTGGTTTTGATTGTAAATCGGTCTTGGCGGTTGATAATTATTCTGATAATTATTTCCAGGCCTTTGGTTTATGTATGAAATATTCTCTCTTTGTTCCATTGTTAATTCAATACTTAGACAATCTTTTGTCAAATGTGGTCCTCCACACTGCTCACAACTAATTCGTATTGAGTGAATATCCTTAGTCATCTTTTCCATTCGTCTCTCCACAGCATCTATCTTTGCGGAAATGGAATCTAAGTCATGGCTAGAATCGGCTCTAGCTGCTTTAGATGATCTAATGATATCTTTTTCTTGGTGCCACTCATGTGAGTGGGAAGCAGTGTTATCAATAATTTTGTAAGCATCAGTTTCGGTTTTCTTCATAATCGAACCACCAGCTGCTATATCTATGTCTTTTCTTGTAGTGATGTCGCATCCTTGGTAGAATATTTGTACTATTTGACAGGTGTCTAAACCATGTTGTGGACATCCTCTTAACAACTTTCCATATCTTGTCCACGCCTCATATAGAGTTTCATTTGGCTTTTGTGTGAACGTAACAATTTCTGCTTGAAGTCTTACGGCTTTAGATGCAGGAAAGAATTGTTTAAGAAATTTGTCAATTAAAACGTCCCATGTATCAATCGCCCCTTCAGGTAACGATTCCAACCAATCTTTGGCTTCTCCCTTTAAAGTCCAGGGAAATAACATGAGATATATCTGTTCATCCTCCACTTCTCGGATTTTAAATAGTGTGCAGATCCTATTAAAGGTACGTAGATGTTCATTTGGATCTTCCTTCGGCGCACCACTAAATTGGCATTGATTAGTCACCATGTGTAGAATTTGTCCTTTGATTTCATAATCTGGCGCATTAATGTCTGGATGAGTAATTGCGTGACCTTGGCCAGTGCGTTTAGCTCTCATTCGGTCTTCCATACCTAAAGGTTCCAGATTCTCCATAATTGAATTTGTTGAATCGGTATCACTAGATGATTCTGATTTAATAGTTCGTTCCTCAACAATCTCTGTTTGAATGATTGGTGGTTCCGGAGGAAAGTTTAATGGTTCAGGATCTATGAACCGTTCCTGAATATTCTCTGGATTCTCAATTGTGAGGTTGGGTTCAAAAAATGGATTATCGGAAATTTGAACTGAAGTACTTGGTTGACTGGATGACGATTCTAAAGAAAAATCAACGGCGGTTATATTTGTTAAACGATGTCTTGATCGAGTTACAGGTGGTGAACGTACAAAAGGTGATGAACGTCTTGCTCGGTGCATTCACTGAATATCCTATTAGTTTTTAAAAGGAAAGAAAAATTATAATAAGTTATCCAATCAATAGACTTTTCTGATTTTGCCCACGTTTCGAATAGCCAAAAGATGCAGCAGAGGGGCAGGATTCGTTTGGTCTCAATATAATTGAGGACTGTTTGGCTCCAATAACCCGGTCCACGTACAAATCCAACTATTACTACGAACCAGAAAATTTTGATGTCTATCAATTTAACCACTTAAAATAAATTTTCGTAATTTTAAGAAATTTAGAGAAGAAGTAGAAAAAATTCTAAGTCCTAAAAACTAGAATGGCGAGAAATAAGAGAGAAAAAGAGTTCGTCGAAAAAGGTTGAAAAAGAAAAAAAATGGTTGAAAAATAAAAGGTGACGGAAAAATAAAAGAAACTTATAAAAACTTAAAAATACTTTACTAACCTAACCTTATTACTACAACTAATTTAAAATTATAATCGCAAATTGAAATTACTAATTGGAATGATAATTGATACATAGTAAAAGGTCTAAAAATATTAAAGCTTACAGGAGAAACTAAATCCCAAATGGAAATAACTTAAAAAGAAACAAAAACTTAAAAAGGTGTCGCAAAATTCTAAAGCACCTAAATACTAGTCTAAAGAAAAAGTACTTAAGGAGTTTTACGGCAAAGCCTAAAAATCTAGGAGTAAAAATAACTATAGCAAAAACTAAGTTTAAAATTAAAAATGAGCTAAAAATACAAATATTACGCTACAACGATTAAAAAGGTACAAAATATAAAAGTTATAAAAAGTTATAAAAATATTAGATTTTATAAAAATATTATTTTTATATTTTATATATTTTTGTATTAAATATTATATATAATAAAACTAGTTTTTAAGTTAATTAAAATAAACTAAAAACTTAAATATAATAATAATAGATAATAGATTAGGGTTAGATAATAATATTAATATATTATCCGTAATAAATGCGTGATTAGGGTTTGGTTGTGGCCTGGTCAGACCCCTCATGCGAGTCGCATGATTTAAGAGGGTGGGTCATGCGAGTCGCATGAACACCCTGAACTGGTTCAATTTGACTGGTTCAAATGACAGGTCACGTAATATTTATTATTTATTTATATTTTTCTGTTTTATATTTAAAAGATAAATATATATATATAATTAAAATAAAACTTAATTTTAAAAACTAAAAATATACTTAAAATACTTTATAATTTTGTTAAAATAAAAGAAAAACTTAAAAATATATTTAAAATACTTTTTTTTTTTCGATTTTAAAAGCTTTTTTTTTTTTTTATATTTTTTAATTTTTAAACAAAAATATAAATTTTACAAAAACTAATTATAACTTAAAAATTAAAAATTATAACGTTTCGCTTTGGCGAATGTCCCCGGCAGCGGCGCCAAAAATAACTTGATGTGAAGCGAGGTGTATATAAAATAGTTATTATTTTACTAGGAAAACACTATTAAATACGATACAATTTTACACAAGATATTTATTTATTTATAGAATGGATATACTTAAACCTTGCTACAACACTTATAGGCAGTGTACCTAATCGTACAGTAGTGTAGTTTTTAGTAAGTCCGGTTCGTTCCACAGGGAAATCTTTAAACAAAGCTCAACGCTATATTAGTTTATTTTTATAAAAATACAAACATATATATAAGTAATATTATTATTATAAAGGGGGGTTTTTACCGTTTAATGACCGGTTTGTCGATTTTAAGACTTTAGTCGCAGTTAAAACCTAATGTAAAATATAAAATAAATACAAGACTTAAATTAAAGCGTAAAGTAAATAACGATAATGAAATTACGAATAATAAAAGTGCGATAAAATAAACTTGCGATAATTAAAAAGTACGATAATTAAAAGTGCGATTAAATAACAATAAATAAAATTAAATATGAAATAAAAGAATTATGCTTATTTAAACTTCCGTAATCATGATGTTTGACGTGTTGATTTTAGTTTTATGCCCATGGGTTAATTGTCCTTTGTCCTGGATTATTCAATATGTCCGTCTGGTTTTTGTCCATAACAGTCCATCAGTCATAAATATAAATTGCAAGTGTCCTTGTCAAATTATTATTATACCCGAAGATAAATATTCCAACTAATTGGGGATTCGAATTGTAACAAGGTTTTAATACTTTGTTTAATGAATACACCAGGTTATCGACTGCGTGTAAACCAAGGTTTTACTACTTTGTTAACAATTACACCAATTACCCTTGAATGTAATTTCACCCCTGTTTTAATTATTCTAGTGGCTATTAATCCATTCCCGTGTCCGGTTAAATGAACGATTATTCGTACATATAAATACCCCGCCCATCGTGTCCGATCGAGTGTATATGGTAATTTATAGGGACGCCCAATTGTAAATCTTTATATTAACATTAACAAACTTTCATTTAGTTAAACAAATATAAAGCCCATTAATAGCCCATAGTCTAATTTCCACAAGTGTCGTTCTTTTATCCAAACCCTAATTATGGTACAAAGCCCAATTACCCAATTTTAGTAATTAGCCTAACATCATGATTACTTCGTTTTAAATAAGCATAATAATAACTTAGCTACGAGACATTAATATAAAAAGGTTGAACATAACTTACAATGATTAAAAATAGCGTAGCGTTACACGGACAGAATTTCGACTTACACCCTTACAACATTCGCTAACATACCCTTATTATTAGAATTATAATTAAAATTAAAATATAAATTATAAATATAAATATATTTACGTATGAAGAGGAAGAAAAAAAAGATGATTAAAACTCGGCAGAAAACTGGCTTTATATAGGACTTGACCAGCAATTTCACTCCATGCGACTCGCATGGATTTGTGCTTCTGGCCATGCGAGTCGCATGGCCACCCTGGATCCAGCCAAATTGCTTTGTTTTCTTCTTGCCGACGTAATTTAATAATAATAATATATATAATATATAATTATATATAATTATATATATATTATATTATATTCTTGTGCATAGTAGACTAGATATTTTTGGTCCGTTGCGTCGGGCGTTTCTTCTTGGCTCAGGTCCCGGTTCCGGATTTTCGGACGTCTTCGCGTATTATTTTATATCGTGTACTTTGCGTTTTGTAACTTGTACTCTTGTCATTTTGAGACGTTCCTCATCAATATTTTGAACCTTTTTAGTTGTATCTTGTACTTTTTAGCTCTTTGGACCTTTTTGTCTTCAATTTGTCGATTCTGCCTTTTGTCTTCACTTTTTAATATTTAAACGAATATTGCTTGTAAATCGAACAGTACCAACTAAAATCTTGTCTTTCTTGAGAAATAATGCTATGAAATATATGTTCGTTTTTAGCATTATCAATCATTCAGCAAACAAACGCCAATATATTTGGAAACTTTGGTAAAAATTTAATCATTTTCACACAAATCACCCTCAATAATTTAAATTATTCCTGATTTCTTGCAAATGAGGGCATTGCAAGATCTTAAGTGTGGGAAGGGGTTAAATTCTTTCGGATTTTAAAATTTTTACTTTATACACTTGGTTACCATTAAAAATACTAGTAAAGCAGTAGTTGTATTAGAATCTAGTGCTCTCTGATAATAAAGAACAGCCCTAGTCTTATATACTGACTACCCAATTCTAGTAAAATTTTTCAAAATTTTCAATTAAATGAATTCAAAATCATGTTTATACATATTTATGAACGATAAAACTAGGTTTCAACACCGAAATTATTGTTACCTCAAAAAGGACATAAATTGAGAAACAAACCAAAATGTTAAAATTCATTTAAAATGGAATAGAGGACGATAAAAAGGAAAATAAAAGCCAAGTGTGGGAAAATTTACCAAGTTATCTTAAACATATGTCACATATTTCTGTAACAAATAACTGAAAATACTTTTGCTTTGGGCTAATCTAAACTGTTTTACCCGATGAAAGAAAAGAAGAGATGGATCTACACGATGAATCAATTCCATCATTAAAAGGAAGTAAAGTCTTCCGAAAAAGAAACGCGCTTCTTGATTTAGGTCATGAAGTTGTCGTCCAGACCAGCTGTAGGTTGACGAAAAATCTAGAAAAGTCATCACTAAAATCAGCAGGAAATCCACGGACCTCAGCATTAAACAGGGTCGCCAAGTGGTCAGATTTATCCTAACCATGAGAAGGATTTATCTCGTACAATGGGGGGGCACCATGCAAATTAGCTGGATAAGACTAATGAATCAGATCCCCAGAAAGGATAATCTCCTTAAAGATTAAAAATCAGCTTTTAAGACTGATATTACTCAATCCTAGAGATTGACCTTAAAGATTGAGAATTCAAACTCATGGAATTTGATGATATCTAAACTCGAGCTTGAACGAGAAAATATTTTGATCAAAATTATAAACCGATTTGTTTTCTGAAAACCCTATTTTCAATGCGTTCATTACCATTGAACGTAAAATCCTAGGAATTCACCTGGAATTCATTAGGTCACCTGAACTAAATCGGGTGTCAACCGTAAGAACGGTGGTTGCATAGTGGTCAAAGATAGGACCTTGTGTCATACTGAAAAATCATAAGGGTGAGCTTTACTATTGCTCCTACCAAGGATAGTAATTGCGTCCGACACGTTATAGACCATAATTAAAAGTATGTCAGGGGACATTGCCTTAACAGTTGCTTGTTCAACGCTTTCCTTTACAACCGGACGGTATTTTACCGAAAGGTAATATACGGGACAATTAAACTGGACGTGTTGCTTTCCAAATACAAGGTTAGCAAGTGGGTGACACAAAACCGCAAGTTTTGAGCTAAAATTTTCAAATCTGAAACCCACCAAACCTACAAAAATATTTTGCAAACACCGGTAAAGGGTTATCCCGGAAAACTTATCTAGGGTAAAAACTAGATTTAATTTTCAAAAGATCAAATGTTTTCATAAAGATCCAATTTCCTTAATGGATCTAATTTTTTATAGTCATAGGGGACTGTAAACCATATCGTTACTACCATTGTTTATACCGCCGTATAGAAAATCACTGATGTACAAAGTGTGAAGAATAATGAAGTGATTCTAGTATTTCAAGACGATATTGCTTGAGGACAAGCAACGCTCAAGTGTGGGAATATTTGATAATGCTAAAAACGAACATATATTTCATAGCATTATTCCTCAAGAAAGACAAGCTTTTAGTTGCAATTGTTCTATTTACAAGTGATATTCGTTTAAATAATAAAAGGTAAAGACAAAAGACAGATTCGACGAATTGAAGACGCAAACGACCAAAAAGCTCAAAAGTACAAAAGACAATCAAAAAGGTTCCAATTATTGATAAGAAACGTCTCGAAATTACAAGAGTACAAGATTCAAAACGCAAAGTACAAGATATTAAATTGTACGCAAGGACGTTTGAAAATCCGGAACCGGGACCAGAGTCAACTCTTAACGCTCGACGCAACGGACTAAAAATTACAAGTTAACTATGTATATAAATATAATATAATATATAATTAATTATATTAATTATATATATATTATATATATATATATATTATAAACCGTCGGTAAACAAAGAGCCAAACTCCTCTGAGCTGTAAAAGTAACCTCCGCGACTCGCGGAGTTTGAAGGCAAAATTGGCCGCGAGTCACGGAGCCCCAAAATGAAATTCTGCCTATAAAGCCAATCGAATTCTGATCGTAAATATCAATCTTTCTCTCTTCTCTCATATATACGTAAAATATATATATATAATTTATATTTTAATTTTAATTTTAATTATAATTCTAATAATAAGGGTATGTTAGCAAATGTTGTAAGGGTGTAAGTCGAAATTCTGTCCGTGTAACGCTACGCTATTTTTAATCATTGTAAGTTATGTTCAACCTTTTTACATTAATGTCTCG
This sequence comes from Rutidosis leptorrhynchoides, assembly GCF_046630445.1. Taxonomy (NCBI): domain Eukaryota; kingdom Viridiplantae; phylum Streptophyta; class Magnoliopsida; order Asterales; family Asteraceae; genus Rutidosis; species Rutidosis leptorrhynchoides. The sequence goes on from NC_092335.1 coordinate 222,814,007, forward strand.
TAGCTAAGTTATTATTATGCTTATTTAAAACGAAGTAATCATGATGTTGGGCTAATTACTAAAATTGGGTAATTGGGCTTTGTACCATAATTGGGGTTTGGACAAAAGAACGACACTTGTGGAAATTAGACTATGGGCTATTAATGGGCTTTATATTTGTTTAACTAAATGATAGTTTGTTAATGTTAATATAAAGATTTACAATTGGGCGTCCCTATAAATTACCATATACACTCGATCGGACACGATGGGCGGGGTATTTATATGTACGAATAATCGTTCATTTAACCGGATACGGGAATGGATTAATAGCCACTAGAATAATTAAAACAGGGGTGAAATTACATTCAAGGGTAATTGGTGTAATTGTTAACAAAGTAGTAAAACCTTGGTTTACACGCAGTCGATAACCTGGTGTATTCATTAAACAAAGTATTAAAACCTTGTTACAATTCGAATCCCCAATTAGTTGGAATATTTAACTTCAGGTATAAGAATAATTTGATGAGGACACTCGCACTTTATATTTATGACTGATGGACTGTTATGGACAAAAACCAGACGGACATATTAAATAATCCAGGACAAAGGACAATTAACCCATGAGCATAAAACTAAAATCAACACGTCAAACATCATGATTACGGAAGTTTAAATAAGCATAATTCTTTTATTTCATATTTAATTTCCTTTATTTTATATTTAATTGCACTTCTAATTATCGCACTTTTATTTATTGTTATTTAATTTCACTTTTAATTATCGTACTTTTTAATTATCTCAATTTTATTTTATCGCACTTTTATTATTCGCAATTTCATTATCGTTATTTACTTTACGTTTTAAATTAAGTCTTTTATTTATTTAATATTTTACATTAGGTTTTAACTGCGACTAAAGTTTTAAAATCGACAAACCGGTCATTAAACGGTAAAAACCCCCCTTTATAATAATAATATTACTTATATATATATTTGTATTTTTATAAAAGTAAACTAATATAGCGTTGAGCTTTGTTTAAAAAAAAAGATTCCCTGTGGAACGAACCGGACTTACTAAAAACTACACTACTGTACGATTAGGTACACTGCCTATAAGTGTTGTAGCAAGGTTTAAGTATATCCATTCTATAAATAAATAAATATCTTGTGTAAAATTGTATCGTATTTAATAGTTTTTCCTAGTAAAATATAAACTATTTTGTATACCTTAGCTTTGACATCACCCGGCTGATGGCATTTTTTTTAATCCGAATATTTTGAGGTAGTTATTATATTTTTATTATCATTATTTACTTATTATTATTATTATTATTATTGTTATTATTATTATTATTATTATTATTATTATTATTATTATTATTATTACTATTATTATTATTAATTATTATTATTGTTATTATGTTAGTTATTGTTATTATTAATAAAAGGATTAATAATATGATTTATGATATTATCATTATTATTAATAGTATTACCATTTAAGAATTTTTAGTATTATCATTACTAATATTATTACTATTAGTATTATTATTATTGTTATTATTATTATTAACATAATTTGGAATATGCTAATAACATTTATATTATAAAATTTTGATAAGAGTTGATATGGTAAATTTATGAAGATGGTTATGAAATTAAATTATAAGAACTGTGATTATGAAATTTGAAAATTTAACACGAAGCTCATGATAAAACTGATTATTATTAAAACGGTTATTATTATTATTTTATCATTATTATTATTGATATTATGAATTTTACCATTTTAGTATTATTATCATTATTATGAGCATGATTAATATTATTATTATTATTATGAAAATAATACAATTTATTTTCATAAATATTAGTATTACTATCATTTTATAAGTATTAGAGTTATTATCATTAACATAAGTATTATTAATTGGATTATCATTATTAGTATTATTAATATTAAAATTATTATCATTATAATCAATTACAACTTTTATTTACTATTATTAATACTATATATAAAAAATATACTTATAAGTAATATTACATATAAGTATGAACTAATTATATTAACAATCTTTATATAAATATTCATATATAACAAATTAAGGTATTTTAAATATATATATATATATATATATATATATATATATATATATATATATATATATATATATATATATATAATCAGTTTCATATATATATATATACAAAATAGATATATAATATATAAAGTCATAATATATGAAATTGTTCAATTACGATTATATGTATTAATATATATAAATGATATAGGTTCGTGAATCCGAGGCCAACCCTGCATTGTTCAATATCGTCATATGTATTTTTACTACAAAATACAGTATTGTGAGTTTCATTACTCCCTTTTTATATATATTTTTGGGACTGAGAATACATGCGCTGATTTTATTAATGTTTTACGAAATAGACACAAGTGATCAAAAACTACATTCTATGGCTGGATTATGAATATTGAATATCACCCCTTTTTAGCTTGGTAACCTAATAATTAGGAAACGGGTATGGCCCCTAATTGACGCGAATCCTAAAGATAGATCTATGGACCTCGACAAGTCCCATCTGGGGTACGGATGCTTTAGTACTTCGAGATTATTATTATTATACGGACGAGAGGTTCTGTTTTGGGGATATTCTATGCATTAAAGTTAAGTCAGTTATCAAGCATTTACCATATGAATGAATTTTAATTCGCGGGTTATGCGTGTTATTATGTACTCGGGTTACGTGTACAATTAAATATCTGAAATCTTGTGGTCTATTAAAATGATGGAAATGAATGATTATGATAAACTAATGAACTCACCAACCTTTTGGTTGACACTTTAAAGCAGGTTTATTCTCAGGTATGAAAGAAATCTTCCGCTGTGCATTTGCTCACTTTAGAGACATTACTTGGAGTCATTCATGACATATTTCAAAAGACGTTGCATTCGAGTCGTTGAGTTCATCAAGATTATTATTAAGTCAATTATAGTTGGATATATTATGAAATGGTATGCATGCCGTCAACTTTTGATGTAATGAAAGTTTGTCTTTTAAAAATGAATGCAATGTTTGTAAAATGTATCATATAGAGGTCAAGTACCTCGCAATGTAACCAAATGTAATGTATTCGTCCAGATGGATTAGGACGGGTCATTAAAAAAATAACCATTCTCATCCAAATTTGATTACATATTCTGATTTTGACAAATCAAAATCCAAGTCAAGATTTAACAGAAGACATCACTCTTAGATTCCTACATCTTTCAAAGCCATACTTTGAATATAAAACTGTGCTAGAACATCACTTTTATTCATAACACTCAGAAAGATATTAAAATCATTCAAGATTCACGACAATTTCATCATTCGGGTATTGACGATGACAATCTGTGTTAAAACCCTTCATGATCCTTGAAAACACCTCAATTAAGAAACAACCGGGAGGATGATCCAACCACACGTTACCGGAACCTAAGTAAAAGTTTAACACGTGCATGTGTCAAACCCTTTGGCATTGAAAATAACTTTGCAATCCCTTTTCAAAATAGCCAATTTTGTCACACCTCCAACAAATCAACTTTGACTTTTCATTCGGATGAACTTTACTGTAACCTTGATATATACGTTGCCCTTTTCGTCGTCGTTATTGGGGAACCATTTATATCCCACCACATTAGCAGTAAACTTACCAGCAACTTCATTACTCATTGGCTTAAGTCTCTCCGAAAAACCATTATATTTGTTCATTAAAACCCTATCATATACTCATCCACATCTTGTAACAAGAATTGCCATACCAATTACCAAAAATTAGCATTCAGTATTTTGAATCTCGCAGCGTTTCTACATCAACAGTTATATGTATACATATAACATTTATCTTTTAAAATTATGACCTTCCATTCTGAAATTCTGAAAAACACCCAGACTACGAATCAATACTCTGAATTTTGAAAAAAGGCTGAATGAAGTAGCAAAAACTGTAAACGACCTTAACAGCCAAAAGTTTAATGATAAAGAATAGTGTGTTGGCAAAGCTCAGAAAAAGAGAAGGTTTGGAACTGGAAAACGGATTGAGCAAACTCTGAAGAAGGCTGTGGACAAATCACAAAGACTAAACCTGCCTTCAAAGAATCCAAATGATTCAGTATCGGCTGAAGTCATTAACGAATACCATGCTCCTGACTGTAACATTTACGAACAAATCTTCTTCATCATCCTTCGATATTAGAAATTCTAAGATATCATCGTATCTTTCATTATAAATGTCCTCGATATTTCTGAGGATATTTTCATAACTATTCTTATCTGAAATCATTTATCTCTTCGCAATATCAGTGTTACATCAGAAAGGAAACTGTTTTAGTTTCTAAATTCTGAAAAATTCGAATTTAAATTATGAATGTTTTTGAAGTAGTGTTGGGAATTGAAGCATGAGTTAGTATAATATAATGACACTTGATCAACGTGATTATATTACAGTAAGTCATGCTGAGTTTCTAATGGAATGTGATGATTCACAGATCATAACGTCATCATGTGCCATGTTACACGACTCTTACATTCTATCTAATATAAAAACATATCAAAAACATAATTTCTTGATAGTTCTATCTTTTCTCTTGAATTCTGGTAATTTAACCAATCAAGATCGTGATATTACAATTTCTCTCTTCGAACATTAGTCATTGTTCATTCGAAACTCCATACCTACGAATTTTGGACCATTACTTGCGAAGAGAAAACAAAAGCATGAAGCTCCGAAATAGAAATGGGAGTATAAATCGCAGCAAATAGGAGAGATCATTAACTATGGATGTCAATGATTATAGAAAGACAGAAGCAGGAATTCCGAAATATAAGGGAAGATATAAAACCAACAACAACCCATAAATTACAAACCGTGTATATCAATTCATATAGCAATATAAAGACAGGGGAGAACTAAAAACACTATAAAACTAAGAGTATAGTATAAGTAAATAGATTCTTCCGGCGAGAGATGAAAAAGAAGAATGACAGATATGAAAGTTAGGAGTATATCAAGAATCAGAACTGGATGGAGCATATTGACGAATGTTTTAGAAGTATTGTGATGACCCAGAAATTTCCGATCAAATTTAAACTTCAATCTTAATATTATCTCGATATGATAAGCAAAGTCTGTAAAGTTGAGTCTCAAGGTTTTTGAACTGTTTTAATATATTCGTTTAACCTTTGATTATTCCCGACGATTCACGAACAACTTTGTATAAATAAAGATGTAAATAATAAAAATAAATATAAAAATATTTTAATTAAATAAAATAGATACACTTTAACTAATTAAGAATTAAAAATGTAAAATAAACAGAATATTTAAATATTATCAAAATAAATGAAAATATATATAATTTCTATACATAATTATTACCATATGGATATTGTTAAAAATACATAAACTTTAAATATTATATAATTGATAATATTGATATTACTACTCTTATTTATATTAATAAAATGAATATCAATATTAATATTAATATCAGAATTATGAATATTAATATTTTAATATAATATAAAGATATAAAATTTGATATATTTAATTTGTTTATTGTTATTAATATTACTAATATTATTGTTATCATTATTAGTACCATTATTATTATAGTTAGTAGTAAATTTAGTTATTATTATGACATTATTACTATTATTACTACAATTCTATTATTATTATTATTATTATTATTATTATTATTATTATTATTATTATTATTATTATATTAGTATTATTATATTTAGTAATATTATTATTACTAGTAATAAAAATTATTGTTTTTTAAATTCTTTAGTTATTAATATCATCATCATTAATGATAATATTATTATTATTACTATTATATGATTATAAATTTCTACTATTATTATTTATAATAATAAAAGTATTATTATTATTGTGTTAAGATTAATTATGATATGAATACAAATATATAGATAATATAGATATATATAAATATATATATATAAAAAAAAAGATATATAACTGCAGGAATATACAGATATAATTATAAATATATATACAAGTACATATACGAGTTTTTTTTAGTCAACATCTGTTATTTTTTTTCTTTATCTCCCTGTTCGTCCGTGATCTCCTGTCGAGTACTAGCAACCAATCCTGATCAATTGTATTGTTATATCAATCATTTAATTGCAATACATATTTCATCTGCTGCTATTTATGAAAATCAAAGATAAACTCACTGAACAAAACTATATTTTTTTTTCTTGTTCGTAACCCATTTTAATCCATAACCCAATCCCGAACCAAATCCCAAAATCTAATATTGCGATCGTGTTAGGAAATGTCTAGTTAATCTTTCTCCAAAATTTGAAGCTTTAATTCATTCTACTGATTTCAAATTTTGAGGTCAAAATTTTCAAAATAAAAAGTCAACCATTGTTCTAATATCGAATTGGAGGTGTATACGAAGTTTCTGTTGTAATTAATGGTCTCAGAAGTTTCCAAGGGTGATTTCGAACATCTTTCATTTTATAATCATCATCTAAAAACACCTGGATTTCAGAATCAAACATCGAGTTCAGCTTGTTCATCGAACGAGTCAGTTAACGATTTTTTTTATTTTTTTTATTTATTTTTCATCTAATCTGTCATTAGAGGTATCATAATCGGTTATCTTATTTTCAAATACAATTCATAAATCAAAAGTCTTATTAGTCTGTGGGGATTAAAGAAGTTCCAGTAGGTATTGAAACCTGGGAAGGAGAAGGAGAGGAAACAGATGTAAGTTAAATAAATTTGAATGGTGCATTAAAATAGAAACATACGATCAGAGGGATGGTTAAGCATGGTGACGGGTATTCAGGAGGTTGCGGGTTCGAGCCCAGTCCAGGGCATTTATTTCCTTAGGAAAGGATTCCAAAGGGGTATACACTCTTATATATATATATATAAGAGTATATATATATATATATATATATATATATATATATATATATATATATATATATATATATATATATATATATATATATTTATTTATTGTTATTATTATTATTATTATTAATTATTACTATTGTGGTTATTGTTATTATTTATTTTTATTATTATTAACATAAATTATGATGTTATCATTATTATTACAAGTATTAACATTTAAACACTATTAGTAATATCATTACTAATAATATTTTTATTAGTATTATTATTATCGTATTACTATTGCTAGTAGTGTTATTACGATTCTAAGAAGATTAAACATGTTAATAATGCAAATGTATAATAAAAGATACTATGATATAAATTATGAAATTGAATATGATTACATGAGTACATATAAAAATTATAATTACAACTACAAACTAATGTTATAAGAAATTATAGTCATTAATTTATAAATTTAAACACGAAGATTATGATTAATACGATTTTTAATATAAAGGTTTTATTAATAGAGTTAAGATTACAAACATAGGAATTTTGGATATATATATTATTATAAAAATGATTAATTTGTTTTAATTTAAAAAGAATTATTAAAACTATTATAATTATTGTTATCATAGTTATTATAATACAACTCAGTATCATAATCATTATTAATATCAATTTTTTTTATATTATTATTATCACTTTTATCATTATTATTATATAACATCATTATTATTACTAGCATTATAATTAATATTAGTATTATAATTATCATTAAAAGTACCATAATCATTATTATTATAATAATTATAAGTATTAATATTTATATTATAATGAGTATTACTATTAGGTAATTACTAAAATTTTTATCATAACTACAATTAACAGTAAAATTAATATTTTTACGATATCATCATTATTATCATTTTTACCACTACTAATAGTAATTAGTATTATTATAATTTTTAATAAACAAATGATATATATAAAAATATGTATATATTTAATACATATAACATAATAAAATTAATATTTCTATATATAAAATGAATAGATGAAACATATAAATTATTAATATAAAAAGGAAGTAACTAATAAATTTATTTGTTCGATTCCAATTATGTGTATTAATATATATACAAATGATATAGGTTCGTGAATCCGAGGCCAACCCTGCATTGTTCACAATAGTCATATGTATTTTTACTACAAAATACATTAGGTGAGTTTCATTAATCCCTTTTTAAATGCTTTTGCAATATATATTTTTGGGACTGAGAATACATGTGCTTTTATAAATGTTTTACAAAATAGACACAAGTAACTGAAACTACATTATATGATTGAATGATCGAAATCGAATATGCCCCTTTTTATTAAGTCTGGTAATCTAAGAATTAGGGAACAGACACCCTAATTGACGCGAACTCTAAAGATAGATCTATCGGGCCCAACAAGCCCCATCCAAAGTACCGGATGCTTTAGTACTTTGAAACTTATATCATGTCCGAAGGAGGATCCCGGAATGATGGGGATATTCTTATATGCATATTGTGAATGTCGGTTACCAGGTGTTCAATCCATATGAATGATATTTTTGTCTCTATGCATGGGACGTATGTTTATGAGAAATAGAAATATGAAATCTTGTGGTCTATTAAAATTATAAAATGATTATTTATGATGAACTAATGAACTCACCAACCTTTTGGTTGACACTTTAAAGCATGTTTATTCTCAGGTATAAAAGAAATCTTTCGCTGTGCATTTGCTCATTTTAAAGATATTACTTGGAGTCATTCATGGCATATTTCAAAAGACGTTGCATTCGAGTTGTTGAGTTCACCAATATTATTATTAAGTCAATTATAGTTAGATATATTATGAAATGGTAGGCATGCCGTCAATTTTTGATGTAATGAAAGATTGTCTTTTCAAAAACGAATGCAATGTTTGTAAAATGTATCATATAGAGGTCAAGTACCTCGCAATGTAATCAACTGTTATGAATTGTTTATAATCGATATGGACTTCGTCCAGATGGATTAGGATGGGATTTGACAAGTATGAATTGAAGAAGAAAGAATAGAAGGTGTGAGCTGTGAAAATAAGGAAAAGAAGGGAGTGGATTTATAGTGAAATATCCGAGAGAGCAATCGAAACAGATTATTGCATTTAACCAAAGAAGATCCTAATTTCCTTAATTATCGAAAAACCAAATCTTATTACGAAGATTTTCTCTAAATCCCTTGAACACCAAAAATCAACCCTATCTACGTCAAAAGATATGACGAAACTTTATTTTTCTCATTTCACTCTTTTACGATAGCTTCGCTCGTACTCTTCACATAATCGAGTTGTTTTATCCATATTACTCAATGATGATAAAACTCTAATTTCTGACTCATATGAGTCATGAAAATACACTTATTGTCAGCCATGACCATCCCAATCAAATTTCGGGACGAAATTTCTTTAACGGGTAGGTACTGTGACGACCCTGAAATTTCAGACCAAATTTAAACTTAATTTTTATATGTTTCCGACAGGATAAGTAAAGTCTGTAATGTTGAGTCTCAAAAAAAATTTTGAAACTATATTCATGTAATCAAGTACACTTTTATTCCAACGATTTACGAACGACATAACTTGTAATAATTATATATTGGTGTATGTATATGGATAGATATATATAACTTGATAATATGGTAATTAAGTATCTCATTAAGTATATTAACAATGAAGTATATACATAAAAATTAGATAACTAATGTAAGGGTTTCGAAACGATATATATATATATATATATATATATATATATATATATATATATATATATATATATATATATATATATATATATATATATATATATATATATATATATATAACGTTTAACAACGTAATAACTCTTAAGTTAAAATGAATATATATGTATAGTATTAAGAAGTATTAATGCACTTTTGAAAGACTTAAATACATATATCAATATACTTATACTCAACAAAGATAACTATACTCGTATTCACATACAATTTTCTCAAGAATTCTACTCGTATTCATACGATATTTTTAACTGTATTATACACAGCTTCTAGAAGTATTTACTATTGGTATATACCAATAGAAATCTGTAATTATTTGTGTAATATATCATCCATGACCTAATCAATTTAATATGTCATTCATGATTAATACATTTTAACTTATTCTAGATATTTTCACTAAAATCCAAATTTATAAGCTTATAAATAAGGACCATTTTAACTCATTTTTACTCCACATTTTCTTAAACTAAAAACACATACTTGAATGCTCTCATATCATACTTCAATCTCAGAAACTTTCCTCTTCATAATCAAGGTAAAATACTTCTCATAATCCTTGTTCAATTCCTTGTATAGTTGCTATCTTATTATGCTTATAAAACTTGTAAAAACTAGAACTTGTTTTGGTGAACACCAAGCTTGTTTGCAAACAAAGTTAATCCTTCTAACTTGACTTTTAAAAACAACTTAATATATGTTTTATATCTATATGATATGCTAACTTAATGATTTAAAACTTGGAAACACGAAGAACGCCGTAAAACCGGACATATGCCGTCGTAGTAAAACCGGGGACTGTTTTGGGTTTGATAATTAAAAACTATCATAATATTTGATTTAAAAGTTGTTCTTCTGGGAAAATTATATTTCATATGAACATGATAAAATATCCAAAAATCATGGTTAAACACAAAGAAGAAGTATGTCTTTCAAAATGGTCATCAAGATGTCGTTCTTTCGACGAAAATGACTACCTCTTTCAATTATGGACTTGTAATCTGTAACTCCAACTACAAACCACCACTTTTTCAGTTTAGTTTTACAAATTTCAGTTCGTTACTAAACCATAGCAATTTGATTAACTCAAAACGGATTTATAATGAAGAATTTATGAGCAAAACAATATTGGTTAAAAATGGCTAAAATGACTACGTGATGATTTTACAAAAATCTATACTAACCATATCTTAGCTAACTTTTCTTGTATTATACATGTATTCTAACATGTCATGGTTACACAATACGTCGGATAAATCAAAAGACACCACATACACAATACGTGTAACTACAATAGCGGTATTGTGGGTCATGATTGAGTCTTATACAATACGTGTATACTATGTCTTGATTATTTCAATGCGATGTATGAATCTATATATTTACTACTAACTGTGGACTACTAACTGTGGACTACTAATTGTGGACTACTAACTTTGAACTGCTAACTTGACAACTTAAATAATCACACGTGATTGAAAATATAAACTTATACAATCACACGTGATTGAAAATATAACTTAAACAATCACACGTGATTGAAAATATGAACTTAAACAATCACACGTGATTGAAAGTATGAACTTAAACAATCACATGTGATTCAAGATATGATATGAACTTGCTATATTAATTTTGTTCACATGTATTATTATCTGAATCGTTATTATTGTTATAGGTTCGTGAATCCAAGGACGACGACCATATTCTTAATAAGTTGAAAACTTATTATTAATATACTTTTACTACCGTGAGTATATAGTCCCATTTTTAAACTCTACAAATATTTTGGGATGAGAATACATGCATTTTTTGTTTTACGCCATAGACACAAGTACTTAAAATATATTCTACGTTGAGTTGTACCACTTTGCATATCTTCCCTAAAAGCTTGGTAACTAATATTTATATGTTGTAAGAACATGTATAAGTGAATCCTATTGATAGATCTATCGAGTTTGACAACCCCAACCGGGCTAGTCGCTCTAGTATCGTAAACGGTTGCATAGTACTTCATGTTTACTACACTTGGTACAGTATAGGGAGATTTCATAATAAAGGGAATATGCTACATTAATTTTTAAGTATGGTTACTGAAGCGCTCAACAACATATAGAATATCTTTATTGAAATATTTATAACTATGAAATCTTGTGGTCTATATTTATATCGATGCTAGTTTTAAACCTATATATCTCACCAACCTTTGTGTTGACTGTTTAAGCATGTTTATTATCAAGTCTTTAAGAAAGTCTTCCGCTGTTGCATTATCTGAGCAAGCTGTGCATGGAGTCTCATCTTTTTGTTTAAATGAAGTGTTGCATTCAATAAAACCTTTGTCATGTATTATATTCGACTGTTATGTCACATGTGTAGTATTTGGAAACCGATGTATTATGGGGATTATTTCTTAAAAAATCGCCCACTTGTTTAAAACATGCATTATGTATAATAATGGTGTGCTTTTTATGAAACGAATGCAATATTTTCTAAAACGTATCATATAGAGGTCAAATACCTCGCTATGGGACTAATGAATGACGTTCCGCATTTATAGTAATATGGACGGGTCATTTCAGCATGCGCGTATGACAAGTAGATTTGCACATATACGAACACATAAGCATACAAATATGGCATGTAGATGTTGTACACATACTTATACAAGCAATGAACACATATATGGCACATATAAGAGATAAAGATTATGCAGTTTACACCTAGTGTATAATGAGCAGAAGCCTTAAGCCTAGAGTGTAAAGCATACCATAAAGCATTTAAGTTTCTCTATCAAGTATATTTCAAACTTATCTTCCATGAGTTCAAAGAACTTGTCCCAAGGAAATGGTTAATTGGATCAATAACTAAGTCATTAACATTTTATTCTCATGCTTCTTACCAAATAATGTATTGCTAACTTTTACCATTTCACACACATGATCAAGCAAGATTTTCAAGATGCAAAGATATAACCTTTTCATGTATGTTCGATTAATCCTTAAAGCTACTCGGACGTCTATTTAGACCTAGTTGGGTTTTGCTTTCTAAAGAGTATCCTAGAGATGTACCTACCTTTAGAGTCACACCTGCATCTTTGAGTAAAAATCTATCATTCATTTCCATAGGTGGTCTAATACCTTATCACTTATCATACAAAAACTTTAAGTGTATTCATTAGGTTGATTTATAAGAGTGCTATCTTAGAGTTACTTTGATTCATGAGTTGAGTAAGGCTTTTAGAACACTCATCATTCTTTCATTAATCTCATTGCGTGTAAGTTTAAGACTCAAGACAAATAGTTTAAATAAACATTTGTGTGGGGTAAGAGTATCTAACTCTTTGACGTATAAAAGGTTGGAGAAACTTTTCATTTAACTCGTTTGTTCTAGTTGTTCATTTGACACAAACCTAATCCTAGTTTAGAATTTAAGAGCATGAATCATTCTTAAAGTTTTCTAACCTCATTCATCCTAATATGTCTAAGTGTGTTTTAAATACTTCAACAACTCAACAGACGCTTATGTGTTTAGCTAACAATTTTTTTTTATCAATGACTACTACTCTAAGAATTTAAGTGTAATCCTAGAATGAGTTCTTTCATCACAAATGTATCTTATTAAGCATCGATGATAGAAATTATATACAACCCCTTTAGTAAGACTATGAAGTTGAACTTTGAAAATCTACAAAATACCTAGAAAATGGAGAAATTAGACTACACACTTAAGATCTAATTTGTCTCCTATTGATGTCTCCTAAGATTTGTTTGTTATGATTCTTTTTATGATCTTGTCATTTATCCATTCTTAGTTATCATCGTTTCTCAAATATTTACTTCGTTAAGGATGATCTTTTTAACATGTTAGCTCACTATTAATCATCATATATTACTTTAGGTAGATCTCTAATGATTAGTTTCATGGTCGTATGATCTAATCTTATATGCCATCAAATTGAAAAACATATGTTGACATGTTTTTACCTTTTAACCAATTTCACTTGTAAGCATATAAGACATTCCACCTAATTGTAACATGTTTTCTTAAATGAAATGACTTTAACTAGCATGTTAAGATATTTTCATATTAAACACTTATAGAAATCAAATAGCACACTTTTAAGAGTATTTTATTTGTAAGTAAAGTTACCTCCACCGATGATTATTCCTCAAATATGTCCATCTAATATTACATCACCATCATCATCTTCTTTGTGCTTGGTGTGGCATATTTATCATGGACATGTGTTTTGAGTACTTGTGATTACATCAACTTCCACCACACTTGTTAACAAACCTACAACTTGTTAGAGACACAAAACATGATACCCAATATTTGTTGGGTCCGAGATTAATGATATGACCACAATGGACGATTTTATTTATGCGGTGTCGTTAGGTCACAAGACGTCAAAATTAAATGATCAGAGTGGCAATCAGAGGTTTATTTTATTTATATTGTGCGGGGCCTAAATTTACTTTTAACTTTCTAATATATAAGGTGTAAGTTAATCTAGGGTCGTCTTTCTGAATGGTTTAACGAATTGAAGATCAAGTGGATAATTATCTTTTATTTAAATTATCTGGATAAAGGAGAGTAGTTGGTTTAAGCTAAAGGTCCTAATTGCGAAAAAATAAATAAGTGGGAGGATATTCGGAGTATGCAAATCAGGGAAATGTTGACCAAGATATTAGTTTGGGCTAGAGAAAGGTAATTATGTTGATATTAAAGCTATGATTGGAATGGTGTAGATCTGGTTGAATGATCTAATTACACAAACCTACTTATATCTAGACTCTCAGAGTTCTCGTTGAGTAGTGAAAAGTATGTCACTTGGTTGTATAATTGAAATGTAACTATACCTCGGAGGTTATCCTTAGTAAAGCACTAGGTTTATTAGTGAGTTGAGTTCTAATCCTAACCCTCGTTATCAGTTTAGTTAACTGAATAACAACATGCCATGTTGATTGAACACTGATCACAAACGGAAGGAGTCCGTCGGGTTAAGTTGACAAAACTTAAATGAAAACTAACAACCATTTCATTATACTAATGAGATCAAACCACATCAATCATTATACAGCATTACAGTTGATATACTGAATGTAAAGCAGATGGAAACCTAACAGATACCTAAACAGTTAATATGACTTAATCCTAGGGCAACAATCAAACAAGAACATGCAATAGGTTTGGGTCATACAGTCAAGGCACTAGCTAGATCTTAACAGCTCCTAAGAGGTCTCCTTGGAACAGTCAATAGGTATACTAGGTCATTCATGTCTCAATTCCTAAGTTCCGTGTCCTAAAAGCACATTAGATGCCTCTCGGGAACTCCGGCCATACCGATTTCATAGAATCTTCAGATACATTATAACCAGGGGTCTTAATCCTATGAAGTAGCTAAGTTCATATAGGTGGACAAGTCCTGATCACAACCTAGGTTGGTCAATCGTTAAGAGGCTAACATACAAATCTATCAGACTCACAAGTTCAGCATACAGACAGTAACCCTACTAATTTAACATGACTACGCTAACCCAAACTTCTATCTTGGCAACATACAGATTAATTAAGCTAACATGGTAATATCGAAGCGTATTATTAAACATAAAAGATAAGAATACATGTTTAATACAAAAGACAAGCGTTTCGAATAAAAACCTGAAAAGGCTGAAGAAATCTGCCCGAGATCACAGGGACTCGCCCGGATATCCTCCAGAAAATAAAAGCTAAACTAGCTACTACTAAAAACTTGAAAATATAAAATGAATTGTAAATTGAGTGTGTGTTGAAATGGATGGAGAGAACCCTTTAAATAGACTTGAGTTTTGCCCGCAAACGGCTGGCAGGCCGTTTGCAGGGCCGTTTGCCAGGCTAGCCCATTTGCTGTGGCCATTTGACTTGGGCATGTGGCAGGCCATTTGCAAGCCAGGAAAGCTGTTTGGCAGCCCATTTGGAAGGCCGTTTGACTTGCTTGGTCAGCTGATTTTACTGGATCGTAACTTGATTTTTTGTCTTTCACCGTTTTCGCCCTAGATTATTCGTTTTAGCTCCGTTTTACTTGATTCTTTTTGCATTGCCTTCGTAATTACTTAATCTACAAAATCAACCGACAAAGCAATTATTTTTGCGATAAATTTGGGAACTTTTATGGATTTAGGGCCCAATATCGGGGGTAAAACGTGACTTTTTGGCCGATATCAATTGTTAGCATCAAATATTCTCACGATAACTCATCTTTGTACCTTTCTCAAAGAGTAGACTATTGTTCTTTTAGATATTTTTATATTTTAAATTTTGACAAACCAATTTCATGTCGTGATTGAGAATAATTTGTCTTGTACGCTTATAGTTGTTTGAAGGTCACTAACACTTATGGGTTGAAAACTTGACCTTTTAAATGAGTGTCGGTTGATGACAATAATTAGCTTCACATTAGCAAATGTTTAAATCTTACCAATAAACAATGTAAAACTAATATTGTAATCATTTTAAACCGTTTCTAAAAGTGTCAAACCACGACTGATCTTAAAATTATGAAAGCACATTTTGATCAGAGCCTATGCGGTCGATCAACGGTCGACCGTAGGTTCGACCGCCTACATGTTTGGCACTATGTTGAGTTTTATAAAGTGTGTTTTTCAAAAGCTTGTGATAGGTTTACTCGAGGTGTCTTTCATTTGGTATCTTTAAAAATCACTTTTACTATATCACCACTTTTTGTCATTTTTTGAAGAAAGGTAATGCTTATTGTCATTTATTATTACCATAAGTAACCTTTTGTTTGACTATATGGGTTTCGAGAATGCTTATTAAGATGCTTAGAGTCTAATCTTAGATATTATGTATATCACTTAAGGCTCTAAGATGTGTGACAACCTACATATTCTAGCATGTAAGATTCATTAATCAAGCATACATTAAGTAATCACTCATGTCATTTTTTATGCAAGGATTCAAAGCACAAGTAATTTCAATTATCACATACATTGCATTGACCTAAGTTTCATGGCAAGTTTTAAGATGCTTCTATTGTGTATACTGTAGTTGTGATTTTGACCCAACCCCACATTTTTCTTTACATACTTTATTTTTTAAAAATTAACTTTGTTTAGAAAAAAAAGTTTCTTTGTTCAAGCTTTTCTTTTCAATCATAGTTTTGTAAATTATCACAACATATAGAGGACACAATTACTAAATAGACTAAAAACAAGTAAGCTTACCTCACCATGTGAATGGTGGTATTTTTTCGCAATGTAATGGATGTAAGTTTTAGCATTTGGGTTCGATCCTTGATCCTCATCACAAGAGTCTCTTGAAGTTGCTTCTCATATGAAAAATTTTCATCATGATTCAAGACTAACTCATCTAAAATCTCCTTTGCGTTCTCCAAACAATTAGAGCTTAGTTACAAGATCTTTGACTCGGGTTTTTGCACAAAATAGTTTTAGACATGACAAAAATGTTTTTTTAGCAAAGATTAGAGCACCTGCTCTGATATCAGTTGTAAGTAACTAGAGAGTGGTGAATAGTTACTTATGGTTTCTTAAAACTTTTTTGAAGTCTTTAGCTATTAAAAGATAAGTTTTAAGTGCAGAAGCGTCCGTGTTTGTTAATGCAAGTATGTAAAGAATGTAAGTGCACAAACACGAGGATTTATAGTGGTTAGGGATAATGTTAACTAATCCTCCTTAATCTTAAAGATTAACAATCATCCATCCTAATGTGTCTAAGTGTATTTTAGACATTTGACAACTCAACAAATGCTTATGTGTTTAACTAACAATTTCTATCAATGACGACTTTTAGTGATATTCTAATTCTTATACCAATCATGTTAGAGCATTACAAATTATCTATGTAAACTTAATATTATATCCAAAGGATGCAATATAAGTCATTGAGCTTACTAAATCCTAGTCAAACATTAAACTTTAAAATTTAGTTTTGGACATAAGGTTGTTTGAGATTCCTAGGCATTTTCTTTAAGAAATTTAGGTTTTTTTTTTTTGTGATTTTTTTGACTAATTAAGTAAACTTCTACTAACTACTACTCTAGTAATTTATACAAGAATAATATCTTTTAAGTTTTAGCCTAGAATGAGTTCTATCATCACAAATGTATCTCATTAAGCATAGATGATATAAATCATACACAACCCATTTAGTAATACTACAAAATTGAATTTTGAAAATCTACACTATACCTAGAAAACGAAGAACATAGACTGCGCACTTCAGATCTAATTTGTCTCCTATTGATGTCTCCTAAGATTTGTTTGTTATAATTCTTTTTATCCTCTCTTAAGGCTAGCATCTTTTCTTGAGTATTTGCTTTGTTGAAGTAATTTAATGAGAATGATCTTTTTAACTTTTTAGCTCACTTAGTGATCATCATAAATTACATTTAGGTAGATCTCTAATGATTAGTTTCATGGTTGTTTAATCTAATCTTATATGCCATCAAATTGAAAACATTTATTGATGCAACGCATATATTGACATGTTTTTATCTTTTACCAATTTCACTTGCAAGCATATAAGACATTCTACCTTATTGTAACATATCTCTACTTTCAAATAAGTTGTGACCTAACTAGCATGTTAAGATATATGCACATAGCAAACTAGAATTCAAGTAACACATTTATTTGCAAGAAATGTTACCTCTACCAATAATGGTCCTTCAAATATGTCCATCAAACATTACATCACCGTTATCATGTTCTTTGTGCTCGGTGTGACATGTGTTTTGAGTACTTGTGATTACATCATCTTCCACCACACTTGTTAAAAAAACCTACAACTTGTTAGAGACACAAAACGTGGTACCCAATGTTTGTTGGGTCTAAGATTGTTAGCATCAAATATTCTCACAATAACTCGTCTTTGTACCTTTCTCAAATGAATAGAGTATTGTTCTTTTAGACATGTTTATATTTTTGAATTTAGTAAATCAATTTCATGTCTTGATTGAGAATAATTAATCTTGTATGCTTATAGTTGTTTGAAAATCACTAACACTTACGGTTTTCAACTTGACCTTTTAAACAAGTGTCTTTTAATGACAATAATTAGCTTCACATCAGCAAATGTTTAAATCTTACCAATAATCAATGTAAAATTAATATTATAATCATTTTAAAATGATTCAACATCTAAAAGTGTCATACCACGACTGATCTTAAAATTGCGAATGCACATCTCGATCAGAGCATGTGCGGTCGATCCACGGTCGATCGTAGATTCCCCTTTTTGTCGAAGCAAAAAGGTTAGCTCCCCCTGGAACTAATCGCACCCTAGAGTAATGCTCCTCCTTGAAATGTGCAATATGAGACTCATAGACAAGAGGATTAGTCCACACATAGGTCATAATATCAAGTAAGGAGTGATATGAACTCAACGAGCTAGATAAACCTTCAATCAAGGGTTAGTGCACACACATAATAATATATAGCAATCATAAGAATCATTGTACCTTAATCGAGGAAAGTTTGTTTCATTCATAAGCCTTGAGCACATAATCTTTCAATTGCTATATACTCGACTTTGGTAGTAGAGAGAGAGCGCTACAGGTGTTTGTTCCTTTAAGAGCCAAGAGGTTATGCATAAACCAACTAATGTACATCCACCACTCTTCTAAATAGTAGCTATCCATCATTATCCGAATCTTCAAGGCACATGATATTCATGATGCATAGAACCCTTTAGATTTCTCTAAAGATCCTTTTAATGGCTCGAAAGTGTGACATATTTGGACTTTTCTTTGCTTGGGTGATGAGCATAACAGTGCATTTGAAGTCTCACAAGCATTGTTAGAAATATATGCATACATAGAACTTAAGAATAATTCTAGTAAGCATATATCACATCAAAACAAGCAATCATTCATAATAAGCTCAATTAGAATTCACACTACAAGTAACAATCATGCATAGCAAGCAAGTAATCATGATAAATAAATAGAGGCACGTTCCATAGCATGAATTTTGATAAGCATATTTATAACCTAAATAACTAGACTGGGAAGGCATTTAACTCGCAATTCATATCAAAATACGATATACGTTAGATCATTACTTATTTAGTTGTCTTTTCAAATATAGCCCCCAGAGTGCACTTAAATGATATAACATAACAAGCAATCACAGAGTTCATTTTAAACAAGCTAATATCCAATTACTTATCAGGCACTCAACAATTATGATCTAAGATAATTATTATCATGTCAACATATGTTATTAACTTAACTATGAATAATGTTAACCGGTTAACATTGTCGATGTATTTTAGTTAACAATTTGGAGTGTTCTATGAGCACAAAAATATCCAAGCATAATTTTTCAACATGTTAATAAATCATAAGCATGTAAGCACATAAGCATGATGAAAAATATATAGCATGTTAGATGTAGCAAATATTAAGCACAATGCCCTCAAAAATAAAATTCAATTAGTACGTTAATGATCCTTAAGTGTGTAGGGTAACATCTTTCAAGGTGATTTCAAGCAACATAGGTTCGAAAGAGATAACTCAAGTTGTCAAGCATGAAGATCATGTGAGCATGCGAGTATGACAAATAGATTTGCACATATAAGAACATATAAGCATACAAATATGGCAGGTAGATGTTGCACACACACTTATACAAGTAATGAACATATATATGGCACATGTGAGAGATAAAGAGAAAGATTATGCAGTTTACACCTATTGTATGATGAGCGGAAGCCTAGAGTTAAGCCTAGAGTGTAAAGCATACAATAAAGCATTCAAGTTTCTCTACCAAGTATGTTTCAAACTTATCATCCGTGAGTTCAAAGAGCTTTTCACAAGGAAAATAGTTAACTGGATCAATAACCAAGTCATGAACATCTATTAACATTTTACTCTTATGTTTCTTAGCAAATAATGTATTGCCAACTTTTACCATTTCACACACATGATCAAGCAAGTATGTCCTAAGTTTATCAAGACTTTCAAGAAGCAAAGATATAGCCTTTTCATGTATGTTCATTTATTCCTTAAGGCTACTCGGATGTCTATTTAGACCTAGTTAGGTTTTGCTTTCTAAAGAGTATCCTAAAGACGTACATACCTTTAGAGTCACACCTACACCTTTGAGTGATAATCTAGCATTGATTTCCATAGGTGTGTCTAATTACTTAGCACTTATCTAAAAGGTTAGTGGAACTTTTCATTTTACTTGTTTGTTCTAGGTGTTCATTTGACGCAAACCTAATCCTAGTTTAAAAATAAAGAGAATTAATTATTCGTAAAGTTTTATAACCTCAAAGATTAACAATCATCTGTCCTAATGTGTCTAAGTGTATTTTAGATATTTGACAACTCGACAAATGCTTATGCGTTTAACTAACAATTTCTATCAATGACGACTTTTAGTGATATTCTAATTCTTATACCAATCATGTTAGAGCATCACAAATTATCGATTTAAACTTAATATTATATCCAAAGGATGCAATATAAGTCATTGAGCTTACTAAATCCTAGTCGAACATTAAACTTTAAAAGTTAGTTTTGGACATAAGGTTGTTTGAGATTCCTAGGCATTTTCTTTAAGAAATTTAGGTATTTTTTTTATTTATTTTAATAACTAATTAAGTAAACATCTAATGACTACTACTCTAGCAATTTATTCAAGAATAATATCTTTTAAGTTTTAGCCTAGAATGAGTTCTATCATCACAAATGTATCTCATTAAGCATAGATGATATAAATCATACACAACCCATTTAGTAAGACTACAAAATTGAACTTTGAAAATCTACACTATACCTAGAAAACGAAGAACTTAGACTACACACTTAAGATCTAATTTGTCTCCTAAGATTTGTTTGTTATAATTCTTTTTATCCTCTCTTAAGGCTAGCATCTTTTCTCTAGTATTTGCTTTGTTGAAGTAATTTAATGAGAATGATCTTTTTAACTTTTTAGCTCACTTAGTGATCATCATAAATTACATTTAGGTAGATCTCTAATGATTAGTTTCATGATCGTGTGATCTAATCTTATACGCCATCAAATTGAAAACATTTATTGATGCAACGCATATATTGACATGTTTTTATCTTTTACCATTTTCACTTGCAGGCATATAAGACATTCTACCTAATTGTAACATATTTCTACTTTTAAACAAGTTGTGACCTAACTAGTATGTTAAGATTTATGCACATAGCAAGCTAGAATTCAAGTAACATATTTATTTATAAGAAATGTTACCTCCACCAATAATGGTCCTTCAAATATGTCCATCAAACATTACATCACCGTTATCATGTTCTTTGTGCTCGGTGTGACATATGTTTTGAGTACTTGTGATTACATCGTCTTCCACCACACTTGTTAACAAACCTACAACTTGTTAGAGACACAAAACGTGGTACTCAATGTTTGTTGGGTCCGAAATTGTAAGCATCAAATATTCTCACAATATCTCATCTTTGTACCTTTCTCGAATGAATAGAGTATTGTTCTTTTAGACATGTTTATACTTTAGAATTTGGTAAATCAATTTCATGTCTTGAGTGAGAATAATTGATCTTGTATGCTTATATTACTTTGAAAATCACTAACACTTACGGGTTGAAAACTTGACCTTTTAAACAAGTGTCTTTTAATGATAATAATTAGCTTCACATTAGAAAATGTTTAAATCTTACCAATAAACATGTAAAACTAATATTATAATCATTTTAAAATGATTCAAAATCTAAAAGTGTCATACCACGATCGATCTTAAAATTGCGATTTTCGATCAGAGCATGTGTGGTCGATCCACGGTCTATCGTAGGTTCGACCTCCTATAGGTTTTGAAAGGACCCGTTCATATACATTATAAACAATTCACAATTGTTGATTACATCGCGAGGTATTTGACTTCTATATGATACATTTTACAAACATTGCATTCGTTTTTAAAAGACAAACTTTCTTTACATCGAAAGTTGACGGCATGCATACCATTTCATAATACATCCAACTATAATTGACTTAATGATAATCTTGATGAACTCAATGACTCGTATGCAACGTCTTTTGAAATATGTCATGAATGACTCCAAGTAATATCCTTAAAATGAGCTAATACACAGCGGAAGATTTCTTTAATACCTGAGAATAAACATGCTTTAAAGTGTCAACCAAAAGGTTGGTGAGTTCATTAGTTTATCAAAATTAATCATTTCCAACAATATAATAGACCACAAGATACTCATATTTCGAAAACAATCTGTGCAGGTCTGCTCACTACTGTAAAAATCATTCATATGAAGAACACCGGAACCTTTCAAAACAAACTCACCAACGGTAGCTAATGCGTCGTGCAATGCAAAAATTTCTCACCGTGGTAGTTAATACAATATAATTTCAATAACGGCAGCTAATGCATCGTGCAATCCAAAAATTTCTAACCGATAAACAATCTTACAATGGTAGCTAATGCATCGTGCAATGCAAAAATTTCTCACCGAGGGTAGCTAGAACGGTAGCTAATGCGTCGTGCAATGCAGAATCATCTCACCGTTACTAACTACTAAATCAAACCATTTCGGTAGCTAATGCGTCGTGCAATGCAAAATCATATCACCGATGGTCGATAATACAATCTTTATAGAAATCGAACCTCTGAATCCAAATAATTCTATCATAGAATGTAGTTTTGAATACTTGTGTCTATTTCGTCAATTATTTAATAAAAACAGTTCATGTATTCTCAGTTCAAAAGTATATCTCAAAAGCATTTAATAAAACAGTTATCAAAACAGCGCATGTATTCTCAGTCCCAAAAATGTAAAGAGAAAAAGGGAATCAAATGAACTCACAATATTGTATTTTGTAGTAATTATGCATATGATGGCATTGAACAAGTGCAAGGTTGGCCTCGGATTCACGAACCTATATTAATTATATATATTTATATGTTGGTCAATAACTGTTTAACTATTTAGGTCAAGTCGTAGTGTATCACAATCCTAATGCTCGAGACTAATATGCAAAAGTCAACAAAAGCCATCTTGACCAAAATGACTTCTAAAATTTATGCATAATTATTATATAGTTTACATATAGTCGTTTTATATATTTAAATATTTTTAACAGATTTTATTAGAGTAATTAATATAATTCATTTATTAATAAATAAAATTTTATATTAAAATTTATATAATAAAAATATACTTTTATATATCTTAAGTAATAAAATTTATAAAGTTCATTTAATATCATAAAAATAATATGATAGGTATTATTAATGTAATTATATTACACGTAGTAAAATATCTTTGTATCACATATTTATTTGATAAAATAATATCGATAATAACAATAGTAAGTAAAAGTTGTATTATTTTGTAATAATAATAATTATTACTATTCTACTAATAATAATAACAATATTTATATTTACTAATGATTAATAATAATATGATAATTCTAATCATGATAATCTTAATAATAACAATACTTTTTAATATTATAATAATATTTTATATAAAAATAATAATTCTATTTAAAATGATAATTTTTAATAATAATAATACTAAAATGATAATAACAATGATATTTTATAATAATAATGATATTTCTATTAAAAATGATAATTTTAATAAAAATGATAGTTTTAATATTAATAATACTTATAATAATAATAATAGTGATAAAAGTAATGAAAATGATATTTTTATCTAAATCAATAGCTTACAATATTTTTATTTCATCCTGATACTTATACTCATTATTTCCTAATCGATTTGTTAATAGCTTTTAGTCGTCTTTTATATCGCTTTCATAATAATGATAATAATAGTAATCATAATAATTAGATGTTACTAATATTAGTTTTAATTATAATAATACTAATAATAATAAATATTATTGATGGAATTCAACAAGTTCATAAAACATGTTCTTAAAGTTAACATGATTACAAAAACCAATTTGTAGTAGTGTTAAAGCAAGCGGAAGCAAAATGATAAGTTCATGTTTATATGTTTAGCCTTTTAGTTAAATTCCATGTAATATCAAGTCTTGAATATATGCTTACATATAACATTAAAGGAAGTAAGATTATACCTCCTCAAGCTAGTTGAGGGTTGTTTTCAAGGTTGCAAGATGATGATGAAGATGAAGGAAAGTAGAGCTTCTAACTTGAAGCCTCAAGTGTGTAATACCCACAAGCAATGATCCCAACACCTTTGTAATTAGTTAGGATTTGAATGACACTAAATATGAGCTTGTAAGAAAAATTAAAACTCCCTTGAGCACCCAAAAAAGGCCACGGCCTGCTGCTATTTTTGAGCAGAATTTTTCTGTTTTGCAAGCTTGAAATGACTAGTTTTTACTTGAGAGAAAGTGAGTCAAAAACTTGGTTCAAGTGTAAGACATGCACCTATGAAGTTGTGTATATAGGAAGTAGTAAAACAAGCATGGGAGCTCTTTCTTGGAGTCCAAAATTCTGCACATATCATGGGTATTACAATATTCAAGTTGTTTTATAAAACAATACATTTATATAAACCCATGTATATATATATTTTTGTTACTTCTACATTTTATAACCTTTTATAAAATATAACACAACTTAATCATTTAAACCTTTAAACAATTATATTTATAAATTATCCAAATAATTTATCTCAAGTAATCATATTTTAGAAAACCGATTTTCTAAATTTCAAGTGTCGCGTATTTATTTAACGAACCAATCGTTAAGATCAAATACATATAAGGTGTCGGTAAGCTTGTTATTGGGTATGACTCGACTTGGATCATAACATGTTAGCCACATTAATTTAATATGTCTCTCGAGCATACGAAATACCTTCAATCTCCCACTTGCACGAGAAACATAAGAAATTAATGCAAGTGACGGATACCACCTAACGACCGTCCATCACCCCCAATATGTTATGACTATGTGCCATTCAATAACATCATCCCTTTCGAGTTCCCATCTCGAATATGAATAGGTGAATCTTTTCATTATATCCTTTCGTCCTAGATGTCATGTTAAATCCAAGAGATACAGAGTGATCACTCTCTTATAGATTTAACTTTACCAGGCCTTAGACATCTGACTCTCAACGAATAAGAGGGACAAATTCCATCTTGACTACATACGTTCAAGATATACACTTTACATTATACCTGAGTTCTCCCTTATGTACTACCATATTTCAGAATAGCAAAGGAAAGAATCAAGGCACAATATTTGGTGAATATCCGAACCCAATATGTATCTCAGGTCAGAGGATACAATGATATTCTCCTTTACTCAAAATTACATGTGATCAACCACAAAGGCTCTATACAGTAATTCTTGAGAGCGGGTCTTCCAATATTTGTATCCCACAAATATCTATGAACCTTGGTTGCAACCTTGCCCCACATTCAACCTGAATGTATACCAATCCGAGTTCATAATAGTCTAAACCTCACACTTGTTCCCACAAATGTGATCGACTACGGAATTTAGAATAATAGTTTATTCATGGATAAAATATGCAAAATTGGAACATGACTCATAATTAAATTAATACCATAATTATATTAATGAGTTTGAACTAATTCGTTCCGTTACAATACATAAAATAGATCATTTCCAATCACTAGAATATCGAAGCCCCAATGCACAAACATGTCCTTCATGTTTTGGCCCATGTAAAAGCTTCGTTAGTGGATCCGCAACATTTTGATCTGTGTGAACTTTGTGAATACATATCTTTCCCTTTTCAACCTCATCCCTGATGTAGTTGAATCTCCGCTCAATGTGACGAGTCTTTTGATGAGCACGAGGTTCCTTGATTTGAGCAATCACACCCTCGTTGTCACAAAAGATCTCAAGAGGGTCCTGAATGGAAGGGACCACTCCTAAGTCGTCTATGAATTTCTTCATCCATGCAGCTTCCTGAGCTGCCAGTGAGGCGGCAATGTACTCTGACTCTGTAGTGGATAATGCAACAACCTCCTGTTTCGAACTCTTCCAAGAGACCGCACCACCATTTAACATGAAGACATAACCGGATTGTGATCGAGAGTCATCTCGATCAGTTTGGAAACTCGCGTCCACGTAACCTTTTACAGCGAGTTCCTCCTCACCAGACCCATATATTAGAAACATATCCTTAGTCCTCCTAAGGTATTTCAATATACTTTTAACAGCAATCCAATGACTGTTTCCTGGGTTATTCTGGTATCTACTTGTCAAGCTTAGAGCGCATGACACATCCGGTCTAGTACATATCATTGCATACATGATAGACCCAATAGCAGATGCGTATGGGACTTTCTTCATTCTCTCTTGTTCATCTTTCGTGGTAGGACACTGAGATGAACTGAGAATGGTTCCTCTTTGAATAGGTACCAAACCTTTCTTAGAGTTTTCCATCTTGAACCTTTTCAAGATTTTGTCAATGTATGTACTTTGACTTAAACCTATCAATCTCTTGGATCT
Organism: Rutidosis leptorrhynchoides; assembly: GCF_046630445.1. NCBI lineage: Eukaryota > Viridiplantae > Streptophyta > Magnoliopsida > Asterales > Asteraceae > Rutidosis > Rutidosis leptorrhynchoides. Next base: position 222,841,252 of record NC_092335.1, read on the forward strand.
ATTCCTATAGATCCCAATCCCCAATATGTATTGTGCTTCTCCAAGATCCTTAATGGAGAAGCAACCTTTTAGCCAAGTTTTGACCTCTTGCATTGTGGTTATATCATTCCCAAACAATAATATATCATCCACATATAGCACAAGGAACATTATAGAGCTCCCACTAGCCTTCTTGTATACACAAGCTTCATCACCATTTTTAATGAAGCCAAATTTCTTTGCATCTTCATTAAAACGATGATTCCACATTCTAGATGCTTGTTTCAATCCGTAGATTGATTTCTTTAACTTGCATACCTTTTTAGGATTTTTCGGATCAACAAAACCTTCGGGCTGTACCATATAAACATCTTCCTCAAGATATCCATTTAGGAAAGCGGTTTTGACATCCATTTGCCATATTTCATAGTCATAATGAGCAGCAATGGCAAGTAATATCCTAATAGACTTTAGCATTGCCACAGGCGAAAAAGTTTCATCATAGTCAACCCCTTGAGTTTGAGTGAAACCTTTTGCTACAAGTCTAGCTTTATATGTATCCAAGTTTCCATGTATGTCGGTTTTCATTTTGAACAGCCATTTACAATCAACTAGCCTAGAGCCAGGAGGTTGCGCAACAAGTTCCCAAACTTGGTTGTCATACATGGATTGCATCTCAGCATTCATGGCTTCCTGCCATTTATCTTTATCAATCCTTGATAAAGCATCTTGGTAGTTTATTGGTTCATCCAAATCAACCACATAGCAACCATCCATGAGAAACCCATATCTCTCAGGAGGATTACTAATCCTACCAGATCTGCGAACGTCTTGTGTATTTTGATCATTCATTTGATCACTCTCAACATTTCCATGTTGAGTGCTAGTGTCAACCAATTGTGTATCATCTACTTGATCTTGAACCTCTTCAAGATCTATCTTCCTTTCACTATTTCCTTCCATTAGGAACTTAGTTTCAAGGAATTCAGCCTTCCGAGCAACAAATACATTCTGCTCGGAAGGATCATAGAAATAGTATCCCATATCATCCTTGGGATATCCTATGAAGATACACTTCGTGGATCGAGCATTCAACTTATTAGGGACGTAACGCTTAGGGTAAGCTTCACATCCCCATACCTTTAAGTATGATAGAGATGGAGGTTTTCCAAACCACATCTCATGAGGTGTTCGTTCCACTTTCTTGGTTGGGGCCATATTTAAAATACGAGCCGCTGAGCATAGACAATAACCCCAGAATGATAGAGGTAACGAGCTTCTAGCCATCATAGATCGAACCATATCCATTAGGGTTCGGTTCCTCCTTTCGGACACACCATTAAGCTGTGGTGTCCCGGGTGGAGTAAGTTGCGAGATAATCCCACAACTTCTAAGATGATCTTGGAAGGCATCGCTTAGGTATTCACCTCCTCTATCGGTTCGAAGTACCTTAATTGTCTTATTGAGTTGATTTTGTACTTCGTTTTGATATTCTTTGAATGCTTCAAACGTTTCGTCCTTGTGTCTTAATAAGTAGACATATCCGAAACGACTAAAGTCATCAATGAAAGTAACGAAGTATCTTTCACCATTCCTAGCTATGGGCTTAAAGGGTCCACATACATCCGAATGTATTAATCCCAATAAGTCCTTAGCCCTTTCATAGGTCCCTTTGAAAGGTGCTTTAGTCATTTTGCCTTGTAAACAAGATTCACACACATCAAACGAGTCCATCTCATTTGATTTCAAGAGTCCATTCTTTTGAAGTGTATGCATTCGGTTCTTGTTTATGTGACCAAGGCGACAATGCCATAAGTAGGAATCACTCAAATCCCTTTTGAGTTTCTTGGTGCTAGTGTGGTATATAGAGCTCGATGATGTGTCATCATGAACCAATTCATAAATTCCATTTGAAGGCGAAGCCTTGAAATAGAATACATTATCTTTAGAAACATGAATATCATCATCAATAAAATTAACAACGTAACCACATTGTTTTAAGCAAGAAATAGAAATAATGTTTCTACACAAATCCGGAGCATACAAAACATTTTCTAAAATAAGTTCCAATCCGCTTGGAAGCTTCAAAATAAAATCTCCTTGAGCTTTAACATGCACCTTTGCACCATTGCCCATATAGAGACTTGATGTTCCCGCCTTATGATCACTTCTTTTGAACCCCTGCAAAGAATTGCAAATATGAGTTCCACATCCCGTGTCTAATACCCATGTATTAGAAGAAGTAATACTAAGCTCTATATATACCATATACATATTACCTGAGGTTTGCCCTGCATCCCTCTTGTCCTTCAACTCCTTAAGATAGACCGGACAGTTTCGTTTCCAATGACCCATCTCACCGCAACCGAAACATGGGTCTTCTTTGGGGTTTGCCTTCTCGGCTACCTTTTGCTTCTTAGCCTTGTTGATGGTTGGGGTAACCATCTTCCCTTTCCCTTTGCCTTGATGGGCGGGTCCTTTTCTCTTGGCCACCTTTGGCTTAGAGGTGTTACCTTTTGACCCACCTTGATCGATTGCTAACACGGGTAAAGCCCTTTTACCCATGCTAGTTTCCGCCGTTCTAAGCATACCGTGAAGCTCACCTATGCTCTTATCCATCCCATTCATATTGTAATTAATTACAAATTGATCAAACCTTTTTGATAGGGAGTTAAGGATAAGATCGGTGGCTAACTCATTTGATATGTTTAGGTTAAGACGGTTAGCACGATCGATAAGGCTTTTCATCTTAAGTACATAAGATGAAACCGATTGGGTATCGTCCATACGACAAGCATGTAGCACCCGAACGGTCTCGAAACGCTCGACACGTGCTTGTTGAAGGAACATCTCCTTCAATTGCGTTATCATGTCGTATGCACTATGATGCTCGAAATCCTTTTGGAGTTCGGGAATCATAGTCCCAAGCATTAGGCATGAGACTTGAAGGGAGTCGCGGCAATACTTATCGTAAAAGGCCATTGCCTCCTCATCATCCTCATCCGGTTGATCGGGAATGGGGTCCTCAAGTACATACGCTTTATCCTCTTGTTTGAGGACAATCCGAAGATTGCGGAACCAATCCATAAAGTTGGTATGGTTGAGTTTGTCTTTCTCTAAGAGAGACCTTAATGATAGGTTGTTTAGGTTAAGTGGTGCGTTTGGTATGTTGTTGTTATTATTGGCGGCCATCTACAAAATTAACAAAGTTCGTTTAAGTATCGATTTTAATTTAACATTCAATACCCTTTAAATCAAATTGAACTATTAAATTCTAGAATCCAATGGTAAACCAAATTTCGGTTAGGTGACCTTTATCCCGCAATTTGATTTAGCTAGGTAGTCAATAAATGACAATTGCAATCCATTTGCAACTTCTAGAGTATGGGATCATGCAATCCTTTTGCATGGCATATTTATCCCATCAACGCCCATTTGTTCCTCATGCTTCGGTGACCCTAAGTTCATGATTCCCAAATCAAGTCGTCCTACTTGTATAGACTTGTAAATTCAGCATACATGTGGTTAGGTGACCTTTATCCCACAAGCATGCGAAATTTACCTTAATCATATTAGTTTGCTCATAACGGTTAGGTGACCTTTATCCCATTATGAGTTCCCTAGTACTTTTAAGTGTCACACAATAGGATGGCGTTTAACTTGTTTGCCTTGTAATAAGGGATTTTAAGTTTTCATTAATTCTAGTTTGAGAAAACTTTTGCACCATACACCAACATGCATTTAGTGTATGGTTTATTTGAAAATCCATTTTCATGTTATGTAATTAGGCCAATTACTTGATATAAACCATTTTATATGTATGATCCTTATCATATTCTTAATAACCGTTTATTAATGTCCTTTTACCATTTCAATTTAACCATTTAAATTATCGTTTTGCATGTTGTTAATAGCGTCTAATTTAACCAATTAAATTTTAGTTTTGTTTATTGTTTACATGTGTGATTTAACTTGTAGCATACAAACATACAATCCACAATCATACAATAACAACCAAGCATGCAAAACAATATGTTCACAATCAAGCCATTTTTGGTAAGCATTTTGTTTAGCCGAAAACAAAATGCCACCGGGTAAGGGTAATAACACAAAGTAGGAGATTTTAAAACTCCCACTTAATCTTGCACCCAAATGCTTCTTCATGTGTTCTTCAAGTCTTCATCATCTTCATCATTTTACAAAATATATCCTAATACATTTTGTCTAGAAAATGAAATGCAACCTAATCTATTTTACATACCAAATATAAAATAAATTACATAACCAAAATTAATATTACATACCAAATGAATAATTAATTTTACAAACCAAATTGAATGAATATTACAACCATATCAAAATAATAAATCAACAAGCAAATATCCATTCAAACACACATGCATACATCATAAGGTCAAGGCATTGATTGTGAACTTAAACATACAACAAAATTGACCAATTTGCAAGTTCCAAACCCATTTGGAACTCTTCCTAAAATCGGCCAACTATACCAACCCTCCCAAACCCGAAAATTTTTGCATTCCATATTCATGCATGTACTTAGAATGCAAATTTAGTGGGTTTAAAGACAACATACGAAGCATAATCCATAGACCTCGGCTCTAGATACCATTGATGGAATTCAACAAGTTCATAAAACATGTTCTTAAAGTTAACATGATTACAAAAACCAATTTGTAGTAGTGTTAAAGCAAGCGGAAGCAAAATGATAAGTTCATGTTTATATGTTTAGCCTTTTAGTTAAATTCCATGTAATATCAAGTCTTGAATATATGCTTACATATAACATTAAAGGAAGTAAGATTATACCTCCTCAAGCTAGTTGAGGGTTGTTTTCAAGGTTGCAAGATGATGATGAAGATGAAGGAAAGTAGAGCTTCTAACTTGAAGCCTCAAGTGTGTAATACCCACAAGCAATGATCCCAACACCTTTGTAATTAGTTAGGATTTGAATGACACTAAATATGAGCTTGTAAGAAAAATTAAAACTCCCTTGAGCACCCAAAAAAGGCCACGGCCTGCTGCTATTTTTGAGCAGAATTTTTCTGTTTTGCAAGCTTGAAATGACTAGTTTTTACTTGAGAGAAAGTGAGTCAAAAACTTGGTTCAAGTGTAAGACATGCACCTATGAAGTTGTGTATATAGGAAGTAGTAAAACAAGCATGGGAGCTCTTTCTTGGAGTCCAAAATTCTGCACATATCATGGGTATTACAATATTCAAGTTGTTTTATAAAACAATACATTTATATAAACCCATGTATATATATATTTTTGTTACTTCTACATTTTATAACCTTTTATAAAATATAACACAACTTAATCATTTAAACCTTTAAACAATTATATTTATAAATTATCCAAATAATTTATCTCAAGTAATCATATTTTAGAAAACCGATTTTCTAAATTTCAAGTGTCGCGTATTTATTTAACGAACCAATCGTTAAGATCAAATACATATAAGGTGTCGGTAAGCTTGTTATTGGGTATGACCCGACTTGGATCATAACATGTTAGCCACATTAATTTAATATGTCTCTCGAGCATACGAAATACCTTCAATTATGATAATATTAATGATAATACTAATAACTATTTTAATGATAATAATAATAATGACAATACTAATTATAACCTTAACGATAATAACGATAGTAATAATAATAAAAATAACAATTTTTAATGATAATACCTTTTATTAATAACGATAATAATAATAATAATAATAATAATAATAATAATAATAATAATAATAATAATAATAATAATAATAATAATAATAATAATAATAATAATAATAATAATAATAACGACGATAGTTATAATAATCATTCTAACAATAAATATACTAAAAGTAATAATAATCAGTTGACTATATCTTTTAATCCGTTCATCAAAATCACACGAGTTCTAAATGAAAAGTTATTAAATTTTCGCCAGCTTTCCAACGACATGCATATCTTATACCTTATCTCAGTAGTATATGTATCAAACTTATGATTCATCAAAACTATCTAACGACTAAATTAAACATACATGCATGCATAATCATATTTACTCGAGCACTAGTCAGGGATACACTAATAATATATAAAAGTTAAGTTATGAGTGCTCACGTATCAATATTGAGATTCAATATTGCAGGAAAGTACGTAGACGCAACGGAGACGATAACCACTAGGTTGACCTCACGAGCTATACCCCCTGATCCATACCCCTAACCTCCATAGTTATAACACATAATTTCCTTAGCTCTATCCCTCTCAAAAACTAGTTTTGAAAATCCATTTTAGATCACTCGAGCAGCACTCCGTCGTAGTATTTTATGTATATTAATACTAATAATAATACTCCTAATTATAAGATTAATAATAATATTAATCTTAATAATAATAATAATAATAATAATAATAATAATAATAATAATAATAATGATAATAATAATAATAATAATAATAATAATAATAATAATAATTACTATTATAATAATAATAATTATAATGTAAATAGAGAGAGATATGCGAGATTGAGAGATGATGAAATGAATTTGTGAACCAGTCGAGCGAACTTAAACACATCTCACCACCTAACCTATCCATGCGATCGCATGGAGTATGAAGGTGGTGGCCATGCGATCGCATGGCACCTTGGAAACTCTCACATTCGAGTTAAAACGTGCTACCGACAGTTTATTTATTATTATATATATAATATATTTAATTAATATAATTAATTATATATTATATTATATTTACGTCAATAGTTAAATTGAAATTTTTGTTCAAATGATTCGTACATTATCACTCAACTTATGTCTCGGTTCTGGTTTCTCGAACGTTAACTCGTACGCTGAGAAAAACTAGCCCTTTACGTTTAGTGACTCGTACCCTTGTCAAAATATAACTTAGATTATTAATAAACTATATCACTAAAGATGTATCTTAATAAACTATATCTTAATCTTATATATATATATATATATATCATTATTTAAAATATAAACTTGTACATATTATATATATTTATCTAATAATATAATATTTAGTTTTTCAAAACTAATTTATATTTCAAAGTCCGTTTTTGTATAATTTAAACTCGTTTTAATACTAGAAATTATTATATCAAATAATGTTTTAAATAATATGAAAACTAAATAATTAATTTGCCAAGGAACATGAGTCAATTATTGTAAGGTACGCTTTTGAAAAATAAACGGAAATCTTTACTAACTTTTGACTAACACTTGTTAATGACATTTTGTAAGTCACTTTGCCAAATATTCCGAATACCGTTAAAAAGAAAAGCTTCCTAAATCAAAGTGGACCTCTCAACAGAGATTTGTAATCATACAATGTATCTGGTAAATCAATCATTTGATATTACCTTCTAATTCCATCGATAAACATATTGAAACAATTACGTTTATGTAAAGTATTATACATTTAATACTCTGTTAACATCTTCAAGTTATAATATATACACATATACATATATAATCATATTCGTTCATTTAATGGTTCGTGAATCGTCGAAATTTAGTCGAGGTTGAATATATGAACACAACTTAAATTTCTTGAGATTCAACTTAACAAACTTTGCTTATCATGTTGGAATAATATAAAGTTAAAGTTTAAATTTGGTCAGAAATTTTCGGGTTGTCACAGTACCTACCCGTTAAAGAAATTTCGTCCCCAAAATTTGATTGGAATGGTCATGGCTGACAATAAGTATGTTTTCATGACACATACGCGTTGAAAATTTGAGTTTTATCATCAGCGAGTAATATGGATAAAACAATTTGCTTAAGTGAAGCGTACTATTGAAGTTATTACAAAAGAGTAAAATGAGTAGGTGTGGATTCATCATATCTTTTGATGTAGATAGTATTGATTTCCAGGGTTCAAGGGATTTGAAGAAAATCTTCGTAATAAGATTTGATACTTCGGTAATCAAGGAAATTAGGATCCGCTTTAAATGCGATCATCTGTTTTGATTGCTCTGTCGAATATTTTACTATAAATCTACCCCTTTCGTTTCCTTACAACTCACACCTTTTATTCTTTTTCCCTCAACTCACATTTTAAAGTATTCGTTAATATGCTCCATCTAGTTCTGATTCTTGATATACTCCTAAACTTCATATCTTTCATTCTACTCTTTCATCTGCCACCGGAAGAATCTATTTACTTCTACTATATTCTTGGTTTTATAGTGTTTTTAGTTCTTCTGTGTCTTTATATTGCTATATGCATTGATATATATGGTTTGTAATTTCTGGGTTGTTGGACTTTATATCTTCCCTTATATTTCAAAGTCCCTGTTTTTGTCTTCTATAATTATTGTCATCCACAGTTAATGTTTTCTCCGATTTGCTGCGATTTATACTCCAATTTCTATTTCAGAGCTTCATTCTTTCGTTTCCTCTTCTTGCGATTAAGCACCGTATGTAATGGTCCAGAATTCGCAGATATAAATTTCGGAATGAACATAGTTATTGTTCTATGAAGAATATTGTAATGGCACGATCTTGATTTGTCAAATTACCAGAATACCTCGAAAAAGACCGAATCATCAAGAAAATATTTTCTTGATATTCTTAGAGGTTAAATAGAATACCAGAGTCGTGTAACATGGCACATGATGACGTTATGATCTGTGAATCGTCATGTCCCATTAGAAACTCAGCATGACTTACTGTAATATAATCATGTTGATCAAGTGTCATTATATTATACTAACTCATGCTTCAGTTCCCAACACTACTTCAAAACATTCACATTTTAAACTTGAAGATTTCAGAATTTAGAAACTAATATTGTTTCTTTTATGAGGTAACACAGATAGCGTGAAGAGATAAATAATCTCAGATGAGAATAGTCATGAATATATCTTCAGAAATATCGAGGATATTTATAACGAAAGATACGATGATATCTTAGAATTTTTAATATCAGAGGATGATGAAGAATATTGTCCGCAGGGGATTAGAGTCAGGAGCAAGGTATTCGTTAATGACTTCAGCAGACACTGAATCATTTGAATTCTTTGAAGGTAGATTTCGTCTTTGTGGCTTGTCCACAGCCTCCTTCATACTTTGCTCAGTCCATTTTCCAGTTCCAAACCTTCTCTTTTTTCTAAGTTTTGCCAACCCACTATTCTTTATCATCAAACTTTTTACTGTTTAGGCAGTTTACAGTTTTTGCTGCTTCATCAGCATTTTTCAAAATGTTGAGAACTAGTTCGCAGTTTAGGGTGTTTTTCAGAAACTTCACATTCGAAGTATGTAAGTCTAGGAGATTGACGTTATATTTACACCTATAATTGTTGGCGTAGACATGCTGCGAGATTTCAAAATACTAATTGCTAATTCCCGATGATTAGTATGGAAATTCTCGTTACAAGATGCAGATGAGTAATTGATGGGGTTTTGATAAATATAAAGATTTTTCGGAAACTCAAAGATCAGTGAAGTTGTTGGTAAGTTTATTGCTAATGTGGTAGAATATAAACGGTTTCCCCGTAACGATGGCGAAAGGGCAACGTATATATCATGGTTATAATAAGGCTGTTTTGACTGAAAAGTCGAAATTGACTTGCTGGAGCTGTGAAAAAATTGTCTATCTTTAGAAGGAATTGAAAATTTATTTTAGCTAATAAATGCCAAAGGGACTGACTCAAATACGTGTTAAATTATGACTTTGGTTTCTAGAGTTTTTCAGGTACATAACTGTGGGTAACATGTAGTTGGATCATCATCTCTATTGTTTATTGTTTGAAGAGTCTTCAGAAATTTTGGAAAGTTTGAATATAGATTGTAATCGTTAATATACATATGATGTTCTAGCACAGTTTTGAAGTCAAAGTATAGCTTTGAAAGATGTAGGAATCTAAGAGTGATGATACCGGTTATATCTTGAATTAGAATATGTAATTGAATTTGAATGAGTATGGTTGTTTTGATTTCTATGAAAGAATGTATATTGTTATAAAAATAGTAAGTATAGTTGATGATTGTTGAATCAGATTCAAAGAATGTAACATATTAATTGTAAATTTATATATTTCTCGGGTATTACCTACCCGTTAAATTTTTTTTTCACAATTAATATTTTGTACAATAGAATTTTTATTATAGACTTTATGAAAATATATTTGTGTATATTTTCTTTAGATGTAACATAGATTTAATGAGTTAATATTAAATTAAACTCTTTTGATTTACGGTTGAAACTAGAATTGAGTAATCCCTAAAACTTTAGAAATTACATAAGTATTTCTTCAATGATATTGAAATTATGAATCAATACTTCGTTATTTGTTGATGCATGATGTTGGTCTTCATGAAATTCTTGTGAACTTTGCAAGGTACGAATGATGTTGTATGAAGAGTTTCGAGTACATCGATGATGAAAGTGTAAAATGAAACATATATTTGAATAATACACATGATTTATTAAGAATTAGAATTTATTGAATTGAGACAGAGATTGTAGTTAACGGTGATTAAGTTGTTAACGAAAGATGTAAATCATAGCATATTAGTAACATGAATTAACCAAGTAGTTTCTACCAGTTAAAATTCACATGTAATAGCTTAATACGAAAAGATATATTATGGTTTCCAAAATTTATATACATATAAATGTTATATAAATTCTTGATAATAATGAGTTAATACTTCATAACTCGTTATTTCAATATATTTATTGGTGATAGTGTGGTCGATATCGTTGGTGGTTATGTAACTGGTGGAGTTTGTAGTGTTATTGGTGTTGCTGGCGTTGGTAATACTGATGGTGATGCTGGCGATACTGACGGTGCCAATGATGCTGATGGTACTGTTGATGCCGTTGATAAAACAAGTCTAGCTTGTAAATCACGCACCATTCTTATCAGGGTTTCTACTCTTCCTTCTATCATTTTGGTTCATTCATCTGATTTATGATTAGGGCTAGAATAGATAATCTCTAAGACTTTAGAGATTACATAATCACCGCAGAGTGCTTCTTCAATGAAATTATAGATTAATACTCCATCGGTTATTGTTGTTGGTACTCCTTGGTATCTATGGTGCGTATGACGTTGATGCTCGTGGTACCGTATGTGATGTTGAGGTGTGGGATACAGATGTTGCTGTTGGTGTTGCAGATGGTGGTACTGTTGTTGCTGGTGCTGTTGCTGGTGCTTGTAACCTTTGCACCGTATTCTCCAAAGCCACCACCCGAGCGCGAAGCTCGTTGACTTCTTCTATTACACCGGGGTGATTGTCGGTTCGGACGAGTGGATAAATAAGATCTAGAATTTGGTATAGTATATAATCATTACGAGGTACTCTGGAAAGGAGAGAGAAAATGGTGTTTCGGACAGGTTCGCCGGTAAGTGCTTTAGGTTCTTCACCGAGAGGGCAATGTGGTGGATGGAAAGGATCGCCTTCTTCTTGTCTCCAATGATTAATGAGGCTACAAACCCATCCCTAATTCATCCAGAATAGATGATGGCTGATTGGTTGATCCATTCGAGTCACACTGCTTTCGGAGCTTGAGTGGGATTCCATTTCGGAATCCGAGGGGCTTGAACTAATGAGAAATTCCATTTCGTACGATTGAGTAGAGGGTTTTTCGGTATGAAATGATTTTTGGCTATCGGATGGTATTCTAATTATATGGAATATCTATATATATATAGAACAAAAGATTTCATAGATTACGGAGGAATTTGCGGAATATGTCAGGCAAAGTCTACAGTAAAAGATATGCTAAGATATGAATTTTGTCTATACACTATTCATGCAATCAATGCAGTAAGATGTGTCTAGACTAAGAATGATAAGCAGGTAATTTCCTATGGATGATAAGCAGATGATTTCCGACTAAAATTGATAAGCAAAACTTTTGACATGCAGCTAAGGCCGAAGTCCAGACTCATTAATGCATCCTAACAACTACTAGTTAGACACACTAATGCAAGACCTGGTTCGCTAAGACCACCGCTCTGATACCAACTGAAAGGACCCGTTCATATACATTATAAACGATTCACAATAGTTGATTACATCGCGAGGTATTTGACCTCTATATGATACATTTTACAAACATTGCATTCGTTTTTAAAAGACAAACTTTTTTTACATCGAAAGTTGATGGCATGCATACCATTTCATAATACATCCAACTATAATTGACTTAATGATAATCTTGATGAACTCAATGACTCGAATGCAATGTCTTTCGAAATATGCCATGAATGACTCCAAGTAATATCTTTAAAATGAGCTAATGCACCGCGGAAGATTTCTTTAATACCTTAGAATAAACATGCTTTAAAGTGTCAACCAAAAGGTTGGTGAGTTCATTAGTTTATCAAAATTAATCATTTCCAACAATATAATAGACCACAAGATACTCATATTTCGAAAACAATCTGTGCAGGTCTGCTCACTGCTGTAAAAATCATTCATATGAAGAACACCGGAACCTTTCAAAACAAACTCACCAACGGTAGCTAATGCGTCGTGCAATGCAAAAATTTCTCACCGTGGTAGTTAATACAATATAATTTCAATAACGGTAGCTAGTGCATCGTGCAATGCAAAAATTTCTCACCGATAAAAAATCTTACAACGGTAGCTAATGCATCGTGCAATGCAAAAATTTCTCTCCGAGGGTAGCTAGAATGGTAGCTAATGCGTCGTGCAATGCAAAATCATCTCACCATTACTAACTACTAAATCGAACCATTTTGGTAGCTAATGCGTCGTGCAATGCAAAATCATCTCACCGATGGTCGATAATACAATCTTTATAGAAATCGAACCTCTGAATCCAAATAATTCTATCATAGAATGTAGTTTTGAATACTTGTGTCTATTTCGTTAATCATTTAATAAAAAACAGTTCATGTATTCTCAGTTCAAAAGTATATCTCCAAAGCATTTAATAAAACAGTTATCAAAACAGCGCATGTATTCTCAGTCCCAAAAATGTAAAGTTTAAAAGGGAATCAAATGAACTCACAATACTGTATTTCGTAGTAATTATGCATATGATGGCATTGAACAAGTGCAAGGTTGGCCTCGGATTCACGAACCTATATTAATTATATATATTTATATGTTGGTCAATAACTGTTTAACAATTTAGATCAAGTCGTAGTGTATCACAATCCTAATGCTCGAGACTAATATGCAAAAGTCAACAAAAGCCATCTTGACCCAAATGACTTCCAAAATTTATACATAATTATTATATAGTTTAAATATAGTCGTTTTATATATTTAAATATTTTTAACAGATTTTATTAGAGTAATTAATATAATTCATTTATTAATAAATAAAATTTTATATTAAAATTTATATAATAAAAATATACTTTTATATATCTTAAGTAATAAAATTTATAATGTTCATTTAATATCATAAAAATAATATGATAGGTATTATTAATGTAATTATATTACACGTAGTAAAATATCTTTGTATCATATATTTATTTGATAAAATAATATCGATAATAACAATAGTAAGTAAAAGTTGTATTATTTTATAATAATAATAATTATTACTATTCTACTAATAATAATAACAATATTTATATTTACTAATGATTAATAATAATATGATAATTCTAATCATGATAATCTTAATAATAACAATACTTTTTAATATTATAATAATATTTTATATAAAAATAATAATTCTATTCAAAATGATAATTTTTAATAATAATAATCCTAAAATGATAATAACAATGATATTTTATAATAATAATGATATTTCTATTAAAAATGATAATTTTAATAAAAAGGATAGTTTTAATATTAATAATACTTATAATAATAATAATAATAATAATAATAGTGATAAAAGTAATGAAAATGATATTTTTATCTAAATCAATAGCTTACAATATTTTTATTTCATCCTGATACTTATACTCATTATTTCCTAATCGATTTGTTAATAGCTTTTAGTCGTCTTTTATATCGCGTTCATAATAATGATAATAATAGTAATCATAATAATTAGATGTTACTAATATTAGTTTTAATTATAATAATACTAATAATAATAAATATTATGATAATATTAATGATAATACTAATAACTATTTTAATGATAATAATAATAATGACAATACTAATTATAACCTTAACGATAATAATGATAGTAATAATAATAAAAATAATAATTTTTAATTATAATACCTTTTATTAATAACGATAATAATAATAATAATAATAATAATAATAATAATAATAATAATAATAATAATAATAATAATAATAATAATAATAATAATAATAATTATTATTATTATTATTATTATTATTATTATTATTAGATAATAATTATAACGGCGATAATAACGACGATAGTAATAATAATCATTCTAACAATAAATATACTAAAAGTAATAATAATTCAGTTGACTTTATCTTTTAATCCGTTCATCGAAATCACACGAGTTCTAAATGAAAAGTTATTACATTTTCCCCAGCTTTCCAACGACATGCATATCTTATACCTTATCTCAGTAGCATATGTATCAAACTTATGATTCATCAAAACTATCTAACGACTAAATTAAACATACATGCATGCATAATCATATTTACTCGAGCACTAGTCAGGGATACACTAATAATATATAAAAGTTAAGTTACGAGTGCTCACGTATCAATATTGAGATTCAATATTGCAGGAAAGTACGTAGACGCAACGGAAACGATAACCACTAGGTTGACCTCACGAGCTATACCCCTGATCCATACCCATAACCTCCATAGTTATAACCCATAATTTCCTTAGCTCTATCCCTCTCAAAAACCAGTTTTGAAAATCCATTTTAGATCACTCGAGCAGCACTCCGTAGTATTTTATGTATATTAATACTAATAATAATACTCCTAATTATAAGATTAATAATAATATTAATCTTAATAATAATAATAATAATAATAATAATAATAATAATAATAATAATAATAATAATAATAATAATAATAATAATAATGTAAATAGAGAGAGATATGAGAGATTGAGAGATGATGAAATGAATTTGTGAACCAGTCGAACGAACTTAAACACATCTCACCCACCTAACCTATCCATGCGATCGCATGGAGTATGAAGGTGGTGGCCATGCAATCGCATGGCACCTTGGAAACTCTCACATTCGATTTAAAACGTGCTGCCGACAGTTTATTTATTATTATATATATATAATATATTTAATTAATATAATTAATTATATATTATATTATATTTACGTTAATAGTTAAATTGAAATTTTTGTTCAAATGATTCGTACATTATAACTCAATTTATGTTTCGGTTCCGGTTTCTCGAACGTTAACTCGTACGCTGAGAAAAACTAGCCCTTTGCGTTTAGTGACTCGTACCCTTGTCAAAATATAACTTAGATTATTAATAAATTATATCACTAAAGATGTATCTTAATCATTTGGGTGTTTTGGTCATTTGCTTCTATAAATCAACTTCTCATTACTCATCAAAGTATATTTAATTCAAAACGTTTTTATATCTAAGTTAATATTATATTTTGTAATATATATATATATATATATATATATATATATATATATATATATATATATATATATATATATATATATATATATATATATATATATATATATATATATATATATATATATATATATATATATATATATATATCATTATTTAAAATATAAACTTGTACATATTATATATATTTATCTAATAATATAATATTTAGTTTTTCAAAACTAATTTATATTTCAAAGTCCGTTTTTTGTATAATTTAAACTCGTTTTAATACTAGAAATTATTATATCAAATAATGTTTTAAATAATATGAAAACTAAATAATTAATTTGCCAAGGAACATGAGTCAATTATTGTAAGGTACGCTTTTGAAAAATAAACGGAAATCTTTACTAACTTTTGACTAACACTTGTTAATGACATTTTGTAAGTCACTTTGCCAAATATTCCGAATACCGTTAAAAATTAAAGCTTCCTAAATCAAAGTGGACCTCTCAACAGAGACTTGTAATCATACAATGTATCTGGTAAATTAATCATTTGATATTACCTTCTAATTCCATCGATAAACATATTGAAACAATTACGTTTATGTAAAGTATTATACATTTAATACTTTGTTAACATCTTCAAGTTATAATATATACACATATACATATATAATCATATTCGTTCATTTAATGGTTCATAAATCGTCGAAATTTAGTCGAGGTTGAATATATGAACACAGCTTAAATTTCTTAAGATTCAACTTAACAAACTTTGCTTATCATGTCGGAATAATATAAAGTTAAAGTTTAAATTTGGTCGGAAATTTCCGGGTTGTCACAGGTTTGACACTACGTTGAGTTTTATAAAGTGTCTTTTTAGAAGCTTGTGATAGGTTTACTCAAGATGTCTTTTATAGCCAAGTGTTGGTTTATCATTTGGTATTTTTAACTTTAAAAATCACTTTTACTATAACACCACTTTTTGTCATTTTCAAAGAGAGGTAATTATTTTTCTTGTTCAAAATAGTCATAAACTAGTAATTTTAGTCTCAAATTATTATTAACCCTAAGCAATCTTTTGTTTGACTATATGAGTTTTGAGAATACTTATTGAGATGCTTAAAGTCTAATCTTAGATATTATATCTATCACTTAAGGCTCTAAGATGTGTGACAACCTACGTATTCTATCATGTAAGATCAATTTATCAAGCACACATTAAGCAATAACTCATGTCATTTTTCATGCAAGGATTCAAGGCAAAAGAAATTTCAATTATCACATACATTGCATAGACATAAGTTTCATGGCAAGTTTCAAGGTGTTTCTATTATGTACACTATAGTTGTGATTCTAACCCAACCCCACATTTTTCTTTACATACTTTAATTTTCAAAAATTAACTTTGTTTATTAAAAAAAATGTTTCTTTGTTCAAGCTTTTCTTTATCAATCATAGTTTTGTTAATTATCACAATATTTAGAGTACACAAATATTAAAAAGACTAAAAATACGCAAACTTACCTCACCATATGAATGGTGGTATTTTTCCTCAAAGTAATGGATTTAAGTTTGAGTATTCGGGTTCGATCCTTGACTCCACATTACACGAGTTGAAGTTGCTTCTCATATGAAAATTTTCATCACGATTCAAGATTAACTTATCCAAAATCTCTTTTGCGTTCTCCAAACAAGTAGAACTTAGTTCCAAGATCTCTGACTCGGGTTTTTGCACAAAATAGTTTTTTGACATGAAAAAAACATTTTTTTAGTAAAGATTAGAGCAACCTCTCTGATACCAATTGTAAGTAACTAGAGAGGGGGGGGGGTGAATAGTTACTTAATGGTTTCTTAATTTTTTTTGGAATCTTTAGCCATTAAAAGATAAGTTTTAAATGTGGAAGCATTTGTGTTTGTTAATTCAAGTATGTAAAGAATGTAAGTGCACAAACACAAGGATTTATAGTGGTTCGAGAGGATGTTAACTAATCCTCCTTAATCCACTCCCCAATTCTACGAATTGAGACATTTCTTCACTACGATATCCCAAACCCGGTGGGGTGTCCGGATACAATACTAGCTCTTCGATAAGCCACTACTTATGAACCCTTACGTCCCTTTAAAGTATTAACAAACACAAAATGCTCTTACCACAAGATCCTAATGCTCTAGCCTAGTAAAATCTGTAGTGACCCGAACTTTTCCATGATTATATATTAATTGAAAACTATATTTGCATGATTAAATGTTTCCAACATGTTAAGCAATCAAACTTGTTAAGACTTGATTATTTGAAATGAGTTTCATGTAGACAATTGACAACCCAAGTTGACCGGCAATTCACGAACGTTAAAACTTGTAAAAACTATATGATGACATACATATGGATATATATATAGTTATCATGATATTATGATAAGTATGTACCTCATTAAGTATTTTAACAATGAGTTATATACATAAAATGAGACTATTGAATTAAGAAACTTGAAAACTGTATATATAACGATTATCGTTATAACAACGTCTTACTAATTACATATGAATCATTTTAAGATATTGATACACTATATATAAACATGTTAAATGATAATTAAACATATCATTAAGTATAATAACAATGAACTACATATGCAAAAACAAGACTACTAACTTAAGGATTTCGAAACGAGACATATATGTAACGATTATCGTTGTAACGACATTTAACTGTATATATATCATATTAAGATATATTAATACATTATTATATCATGATAATGTAATAATTTAACATCTCATTAGATATAATAAACAATGTGTTAACAACATTTAACAAGATTGTTAACTTAAAGGTTTCAAAACAACATTTACATTTAACGACTAACGATGACTTAACGACTCAGTTAAAATGTATATACATGTAGTGTATTTAGATGTATTAGTACACTTTTAAAAGACTTCAAGACACATATCAAAGTACTTCTACTTAACAAAAATACTTACGATTACATCCTCATTCATTTTCATCAACAATTCTACTCGTATGCACTCGTATTTGTACTTGTACAATACACAGCTTCTAAATGTATTTACTATTGGTATATACACTCTAATGATCAGCTATTAGCAGCCCATGTGAGTCACCTAACCATGTAGGAACCATAATTTAACATCTAGCATGACTTATGAGCAAGGAAACAAAAACAAGAACTCCTTTTAACCCCACTCACCTTCACCACTCACCACCTACTCCATTTCACTTTTAATTTTCTTCCCAATTCTCTCTCAAAATACACACATTCTTACATGAACGTCTAAGTTACTATTTTTTCAGCAAAAATCATCAAATACAAGCTTTGGTTATTACCTATAATCATCATAAAAAACAATTACTCAAGAACATATCAAGAACACTTACAAGTTTACTAGTTTACTTCCAAGTTTCTTAATCCATTCCAAGCAATCATCTAAGATCAAGAAACCTTTGTTATTTACATTAGGTTATATTTCTAAATCAAGGTAATATTCATATTCAAGCTTTGATTCAATTTCTATAACTATAACTATCTTAATTCGAGTAATAATCTTACTTGAACTTGTTTTTGTGTCATGATTCTATTTCAAGAACTTCCAAGCCATCAAAGATCCTTTGAAGCTCAAGTTATTTTTTTCATAATTTCCAGTAGGTTTACCTACTAAACTTGAGGTAGTAATGATGTTCATAACATCATTCTATTCATATATATAAAACTACCTTATTCGAAGGTTTAAACTTGTAATCACTAGAACATAGTTTAGTTAATTCTAAACTTGTTCGCAAACAAAAGTTAATCCTTCTAACTTGACTTTTAAAATCAACTAAACACATGTTCTATATCTATATGATATGTTAACTTAATGATTTAAAACCTGAAAACACGAAAAACACCGTAAAACCGGATATACGCCGTCGTAGTAACACCGCAGGCTGTTTTGGGTTAGTTAATTAAAAACTATGATAAACTTTGATTTAAAAGTTGTTCTTCTGGAAAAATTATTTTTCTTATGAACATGAAACTATATCCAAAAATTATGGTTAAACTCAAAGTGGAAGTATGTTTTCCAAAATGGTCATCTAGACGTCGTTCTTTCGACTGAAATGACTACCTTTACAAAAATGACTTGTAACCTGTATTTCTGACTATAAACTTATACTATTTCTGTTTAGATTCATAAACTTAAGTTCAATATGAAACCATAGCAACTTGAATCACTCAATACGTATTTAAAACGAAAAAGTTATGGGTAAAACAAGATTGGATATTTTTGCTTGTTGTAACTACGTGAAAATTGATAACAAATCTATATTAATCATATCCTAGCTAACTCATATTGTATTATACATGTATTCTAATATATTATGTAATCTTGGGATACCATATACACGTATGCAAATGTTTTGACATATCATATCGACCCATGTATATATATTATTTGGAACAACCATAGACACTCTATATGTAGTAATGTTGGAGTTAGCTATACAGGGTTGAGGTTGATTCCAAAAATATATATACTTTGAGTTGTGATCTAGCCTGAGACGTGTATACACTGGGTCGTGGATTGATTTAAGATAATATATATCGATTTATTTCTGTACATCTAACTGTGGACAACTAGTTGTAGGTTACTAACGAGGACAGCTGACTTAATAAACTTAAAATAGTAAAACGTATTAAAAATGTTGTAAATATATTTTGAACATACTTTGATATATATGTACATATTTGTTATAGGTTCGTGAATCGACCAGTGGCCAAGTCTTACTTTCCGACGAAGTAAAAATTCGTGAAAGTGAGTTATAGTCTCACTTTTAAAATCTATTATTTTTGGGATGAGAATACATGCAGTTTTATAAATGTTTTACAAAATAGACACAAGTGATCAAAATTACATTCTATGTTGAATTTTCGAACTGAATATGCCCCTTTTAGCTTGGTAGTCTAAGAATTGGTGTTTATTATAATTGCCACCAATTGACGCGAATCTTAAAGATAGATCTATTTGGCCCAACAAGCCTCATCCGAGTTACGGATGCTTTAGTACTTCGATTTATCATGTTCGATGAGAGTCCCGGAATGATGGGGATATTCTATATGCATCCTGTTAAGGTTGGCTACCAGGTGTTCATCATATGAATGATTTTTATGCAGATTGCATGTTGTTTATGAGAAATGGAAATATGAAATCTTGTGGTCTATTATTACGATTTGATAAATATGTAGGTTAAACCTATAACTCACCAACATTTTTGTTGACGTTTAAAGCATGTTTATTCTCAGGTGATTATTAAGAGCTTCCGCTGTTGCATGCTAATTTATGGACAAGAGTTGGAGTCAGCATGCTTGTATAATATTGTTTAAAAACTGCATTCGAAGACTTAAATTGATGTGTAATATTATTGTAAACCATTATGTAATAATCGTGTGAAAACGCTATATTTTAGATTATCATTATTTGATAATCGTCGTAATATTTTTAAACCTTTATCGATAAAATAAAGGTTATGGTTTATTTTAAAATCGAATGCAGTCTTTGAAAAACGTCTCATATAGAGGTCAAAACCTCGCAACGAAATCAATTAATATGGAACGTTTATAAATCGATATGAACGGGACATTTCAAAATCACAACTACCTTCTAGATCCCTTTAAGAAGATAGCTCACAAGTAAACTTATAGCTAAGCTTACAATCATTTATAATTCTTCAATAGGTCACACCAACTTAATTCTCAATGGAATTGATCAACTTCATATATCCCTTTAAGGAAGTTGAATCATTAAGCAAGATGGTGTATCCTATCACAAGAACTACTTAACTTCCTTGACCCCCTAATGAAGTCTCTTACAAATTAAACTTAAAGATACAAATGATAAGTACAAAGTTTACATTTCAATTTTACTTAGTGTAAGTAGAATCTCTCTTTCTCTCTTATAATCTCTCCATAGATATGTGCTTGAGGTTTGGGAGATCAGTATATATGACTTTGAAAGAATGTTGGAAAGAGGTAGTCTTCTAGTTTGGCAAAGTGGTGTATTTATATTCCAAGAAAATATTGACAGACAAAATTGCGGTCAATCCACGGTCGACCTTGCGGGTAGCCGTACAACTTATGTCAGCATTTCAACATATCCGTTGGAGCACATTTTTCTTTGAATTTTTGGCTTCTTTACCCAATATAGAGCCTTCAAAATATGCTTAATACACCTAGAAGTTAACTTTATTACCCCTTTGATCTTGGACATATGCATGGAGGTTGACATGTGCTAGCTAAAGAGGAAAGTCCAATGTCCTTGACCATTGTGATTGATATTCTAATAAGTTTGTGGTGGAATATTGAAGATTCTGGAAGCGAATCTGGTACCTTCAGCTTCTAGTGCTGAATCGAAGGTGTTTTATTTGAAGATGAAGGGAGATTATCATAGGTATTTGGCTGAATTCAAAGTCGGTGATGAAAGGAAGCAATCTGCTGAACAGACTATGAATTCGTATAAAGTGGCTCATGAAATGTCCCGTTCTTATTGATTAAAAATGTTCCATATTAATTGATTTCGTTGCGAGGTTTTGACCTCTATATGAGACGTTTTTCAAAGACTGCATTCATTTTTAAAACAAACCATAACCTTTATTTCATAAATAAAGGTTTAAAAAGCTTTATGTAGATTATCAAATAATGATAATCTAAAATATCCTGTTTACACACGACCATTACATAATGGTTTACAATACAAATATGTTACATCGAAATCAGTTTCTTGAATGCAGTTTTTACACAATATCATACAAACATGGACTCCAAATCTTGTCCTTATTTTAGTATGCAACAGCGGAAGCTCTTAGTATTCACCTGAGAATAAACATGCTTTAAACGTCAACAAAAATGTTGGTGAGTTATAGGTTTAACCTATATATATCAAATCGTAACAATAGACCACAAGATTTCATATTTCAATACACATCCCATACATAGAGATAAAAATCATTCATATGGTGAACACCTGGTAACCGACATTAACAAGATGCATATATATAAGAATATCCCCATCATTCCGGGACACCCTTCGGATATGATATAAATTTCGAAGTACTAAAGCATCTGGTACTTTGGATGGGGTTTGTTAGGCCCAATAGATCTATCTTTAGGATTTGCATCAATTAGGGTGTCTGTTCCCTAATTCTTAGATTACCAGACTTAATAAAAAGGGGCATATTCGATTTCGATAATTCAACCATAGAATGTAGTTTCACGTACTTGTGTCTATTTTGTAAATCATTTATAAAACCTGCATGTATTCTCATCCCAAAAATATTAGATTTTAAAAGTGGGACTATAACTCACTTTCACAGATTTTTACTTCGTTGGAAAGTAAGACTTGGCCACTGGTTGATTCACGAACCTATAACAATATATACATATATATCAAAGTATGTTCAAAATATATTTACAACACTTTTAATATATTTTGATGTTTTAAGTTTATTAAGTCAGCTGTCCTCGTTAGTAACCTACAACTAGTTGTCCACAGCTAGATGTACAGAAATAAATCGATAAATATTATCTTGAATCAATCCACGACCCAGTGTATACGTATCTCAGTATTGATCACAACTCAAACTATATATATTTTGGAATCAACCTCAACCCTGTATAGCTAACTCCAACATTCACATATAGAGTGTCTATGGTTGTTCCGAAATATATATAGATGTGTCGACATGATAGGTCGAAACATTGTATACGTGTCTATGGTATCTCAAGATTACATAATATACAATACAAGTTGATTAAGTTATGGTTGGAATAGATTTGTTACCAATTTTCACGTAGCTAAAATGAGAAAAATTATCCAATCTTGTTTTACCCATAACTTCTTCATTTTAAATCCGTTTTGAGTGAATCAAATTGCTATGGTTTCATATTGAACTCTATTTTATGAATCTAAACAGAAAAAGTATAGGTTTATAGTCGGAAAAATAAGTTACAAGTCATTTTTGTAAAGGTAGTCATTTCAGTCGAAAGAACGACGTCTAGATGACCATTTTAGAAGACATACTTCCACTTTGAGTTTAACCATAATTTTTGGATATAGTTTCATGTTCATAATAAAAATCATTTTCCCAGAATAACAACTTTTAAATCAAAGTTATCATAGTTTTTAATTAACTAACCCAAAACAGCCCGCGGTGTTACTACGACGGCGTAAATCCGGTTTTACGGTGTTTTTCGTGTTTCCAGGTTTTAAATCATTAAGTTAGCATATCATATAGATATAGAACATGTGTTTAGTTGATTTTAAAAGTCAAGTTAGAAGGATTAACTTTTATTTGCGAACAAGTTTAGAATTAACTAAACTATGTTCTAGTGATTACAAGTTTAAACATTCGAATAAGATAGCTTTATATGTATGAATCGAATGATGTTATGAACATCATTACTACCTCAAGTTCCTTGGATAAACCTACTAGAAATGAGAAAAATAGATCTAGCTTCAAAAATCCTTGGATGGCTTGAAAGTTCTTGAAGCAGAATCATGACACGAAAACAATTTCAAGTAAGATTTCCACTCGAAATAAGATTGTTATAGTTATAGAAATTGAATTAAAGTTTGAATATGATTATTACCTTGTATTAGAAAGATAACCTACTGTAAGTAACAAAGGTTTCTTGATCTTCGATGATTACTTGGAATGGATTTAGAAAACTTGGAAGTAAACTTGCAATCTTGGAAGTATTCTTGATTTTATGAAACTAGAACATTTGGAATTTATGAAGAACACTTAGAACTTGAAGATAGAACTTGAGAGAGATTAATTAGATGAAGAAAATTGAAGAATGAAAGTGTTTGTAGGTGTTTTTGCTCGTTGGTGTATGGATTAGATATAAAGGATATGTAATTTTGTTTTCATGTAAATAAGTCATGAATGATTACTCATATTTTTGTAATTTTATGAGATATTTCATGCTATTTTCCAAATGGTGGTTCCCACATGTGTTAGGTGACTCACATGGGCTACTAAGAGCTGATCATTGGAGTGTATATACCAATAGTACATACATCTAAAAGCTGTGTATTGTACGAGTACGAATACGGGTGCATACGAGTAGAATTGTTGATGAAACTGAACGAGGATGTAATTGTAAGAATTTTTGTTAAGTAGAATTATTTTGATAAGTGTCTTGAAGTCTTTCAAAAGTGTATGAATACATATTAAAACACTACATGTATATATATTTTAACTGAGTCGTTAAGTCATCGTTAGTCGTTACATGTAAATGTTGTTTTGAAACCTTTAGGTTAACGATCTTGTTGAATGTTGTTAATCCATTGTTTATTATAATAAATGAGATGTTAAATTGTTATATTATCATGATATTATGATATATAATATATCTTAGTATGATATATATACAGTTAAATGCCGTTACAACGATAATCGTTACATATATGTCTCGTTTCGAAATCATTAAGTTAGTAGTCTTATTTTTACATATGTATTTCATTGTTAATACACTTAATAATATATTTACTTATCATTTAACATAATTAACCAAGTGTATCAATATCTTAATATGATTCATATGTACCTAGTAAGACGTTGTTATAACGATAATCGTTATATATATCGTTTTCGAGTTTCTTAAATTAATAGTCTCATTTTTATGTATATAACTCATTGTTAAAATATCTAATGAGATACATACTTATAATAAAATCATGTTAACTATATATATAACCATATATATGTCACCGTATAGTTTTTACAACTTTTAACGTTCGTGAATCACCGGTCAACTTGGGTGGTCAATTGTCTATATGAAACCTATTTCAATTAATCAAGTCTTAAGAAGTTTGATTGCTTAACATGTTGGAAACACTTAATCATGTAAATAACAATTTCATTTAATATATATGTAAACATGGAAACGTTCGGGTCACTACAGTACCTACCCGTTAAATAAATTTCGTCCCGAAATTTTAAGCAGTTGGAGGTGTTGACGTATCTTCTGGAAATAAATGCGGGTATTTCTTCTTCATCTGATCTTCACGCTCCCAGGTGAACTCGGGTCCTCTACGAGCATTCCATCGAACCTTAACAATCGGTATCTTGTTTTGTTTAAGTCTCTTAACCTCGCGATCCATTATTTCGACGGGTTCTTCAATGAATTGAAGTTTTTCATTGATTTGGATTTCGTCCAACGGAATAGTGAGATCTTCTTTAGCAAAACATTTCTTCAAATTTTAGATGTGGAAAGGGTTATGTACAGCCGCGAGTTGTTGAGGTAGCTCCAGTTGGTAACTACTGGTCCGACACGATCTATAATCTTGAATGGTCCAATGTACCTTGGATTTAGTTTCCCCCGTTTACCAAATCGAACAACGCCTTTCCAAGGTGAAACCTTAAGCATGACCATTTCTCCAATTTCAAACTCTATATCTTTTCTTTTACTGTCCGCGTAGCTCTTTTGTCGACTCTGGGCGGTTTTCAATCTTTGTTGAATTTGGATTATTTTCTCGGTAGTTTCTTGTATTATCTCCGGACCTGTAATCTGTCTATCCCCCACTTCACTCCAACAAATCGGAGACCTGCACTTTCTACCATAAAGTGCTTCAAACGGCGCCATCTCAATGCTTGAATGGTAGCTGTTGTTGTAGGAAAATTCTGCTAACGGTAGATGTCGATCCCAACTGTTTCCGAAATCAATAACACATGCTCGTAGCATGTCTTCAAGCGTTTGTATCGTCCTTTCGCTCTGTCCATCAGTTTGTGGATGATAGGCAGTACTCATGTCTAGATGAGTTCCTAATGCTTGCTGTAATGTCTGCCAGAATCTTGAAATAAATCTGCCATCCCTATCAGAGATAATAGAGATTGGTATTCCATGTCTGGAGATGACTTCCTTCAAATACAGTCGTGCTAACTTCTCCATCTTGTCATCTTCTCTTATTGGCAGGAAGTGTGCTGATTTGGTGAGACGATCAACTATTACCCAAATAGTTTCAAAACCACTTGCAGTCCTTGGTAATTTAGTGATGAAATCCATGGTAATATTTTCCCATTTCCATTCCGGGATTTTGGGTTATTGAAGTAGACCTGATGGTTTCTGATGCTCAGTTTTGACCTTAGAACACGTCAAACATTCTCCTACGTATTTAGCAACATCGGCTTTCATACCCGGCCACCAAAAATGTTTCTTGAGATCCTTGTACATCTTCCCCGTTCCAGGATGTATTGAGTATCTGGTTTTATGTGCTTCCCCAAGTACCATTTCTCTCACATCTCCAAACTTTGGTACCCAAATTCTTTCAGCCCTATACCGGGTTCCGTCTTCCCGAATATTAAGATGCTTCTCTGATCCTTTGGGTATTTCATCCTTTAAATTTCCCTCTTGTAAAACTCCTTGTTGCGCCTCCTTTATTTGAGTATTAAGGTTAGTGTGAATCATTATATTCATAGATTTTACTCGAATGGGTTCTCTGTCCTTTCTGCTCAAGGCGTCGGCTACCACATTTGCCTTCCCCGGGTGGTAACGAATCTCAAAGTCGTAATCATTCAACAATTCAATCCACCTACGCTGCCTCATATTCAGTTGTTTCTGATTAAATATGTGTTGAAGACTTTTGTGGTCGGTATATATAATACTTTTGACCCCATATAAGTAGTGCCTCCAAGTCTTTAATGCAAAAACAACCGCGCCTAATTCCAAATCATGCGTCGTATAATTTTGCTCGTGAATCTTCAATTGTCTAGACGCATAAGCAATCACCTTCGTCCGTTGCATTAATACACAACCGAGACCTTGCTTTGATGCGTCACAATAAATCACAAAATCATCATTCCCTTCAGGCAATGACAATATAGGTGCCGTAGTTAGATTTTTCTTCAATAATTGAAACGCCTTTTCTTGTTCATCCTTCCATTCAAATTTCTTCCCTTTATGCGTTAATGCAGTCAAGGGTTTTGCTATTTTGGAGAAATCTTGGATGAATCTTCTGTAGTAACCAGCCAATCCTAAAAATTGACGTATATGCTTCGGAGTTTTTGGGGTTTCCCACTTTTCAAGAGTTTCGATCTTTGCCGGGTCCACCTGGATACCTTCTTTGTTCACTATGTGACCGAGGAATTGAACTTCTTCCAACCAAAATGCACACTTTGAAAACTTAGCGTACAGTTTTTCTTTCCTCAATACTTCTAGCACTTTTCTCAAATGTTCTTCGTGCTCTTGATCATTCTTTGAGAAAATAAGTATGTCATCGATAAAAACAATGACAAACTTGTCAAGATATGGCCCACACACTCGGTTTATAAGGTCCATGAACACAGCAGGTGCGTTAGTCAATCCAAACGGCATAACCATAAACTCGTAATGACCATAACGCATCCTAAAAGCAGTTTTTTGAATATCATCCTCCTTTACTCGCATTTGATGATATCCAGAACGTAAATCGATCTTCGAATAAACCGACGAGCCTTGTAATTGATCAAATAAGTCGTCAATTCTCGGCAGTGGATAACGGTTTTTGATGGTAAGTTTGTTCAACTCTCTGTAGTCAATACACAACCTAAATGTACCATCCTTCTTCTTGACAAACAAAACAGGAGCTCCCCATGATGATGTGCTTGGTCGAATGAAACCACGTTCTAATAGTTTTTGCAGTTGGCTTTGTAGTTCTTTCATCTCGCTGGGTGCGAGTCTATAAGGAGCACGAGCTATTGGTGCAGCTCCTGGTACAAGATCTATTTGAAATTCAACAGATCGATGTGGAGGTAGTCCCGGTAATTCTTTCGGAAATACATCGGGAAATTCTTTTGCGACGGGAACATCATTGATGCTCTTTTCTTCAGTTTGTACTTTCTCGACATGTGCTAGAACAGCATAGCAACCTTTTCTTATTAGTTTTTGTACCTTCAAATTACTAATAAGATGTAGCTTCATGTTGCCCTTTTCTCCGTACACAATTAAGGGTTCTCCTTCTTCTCGTACAATGCGAATTGCATTTTTATAACATACGATCTCTGCTTTCACCTTCTTCAGCCAGTCCATGCCAACTATTACATCAAAACTCCCTAACTCTACTGGTATCAAATCAATCTTAAATATTTCGCTACCCAGTTTAATTTCTCGATTCCGGCATATATTATCTGCTGAAATTAATTTACCGTTTGCTAATTCGAGTAAAAATTTACTATCCAACGGCGTCAATAGACAACTTAATTTAGCACAAAAATCTCTACTCATATAGCTTCTATCCGAACCCGAATCAAATAAAACGTAAGCAGATTTATTGTCAATAAGAAACGTACCCGTAACAAGCTCCGGGTCTTCCTGTGCCTCTGCCACATTAATATTGAAAACTCTTCCGCGGCCTTGTCCATTCGTGTTCTCCTGGTTCGGGCAATTTCTAATAATGTGGCCCGGTTTTCCACATTTATAACAAACTACATTGGCATAACTTGCTCTGACACTACTTGCTCCGCCATTACTCGTTCCGACACCATTTGTTCCTTTCGTTCTGTTAACCCCTGATCCATAGACCTCACACTTCGTCGCGCTATGACCATTTCTTTTACACTTGTTGCAAAATTTGGTGCAGAACCCTGAGTGATACTTTTCACACCTTTGGCATAGCTGCTTCTGATTGTTATTGTTGTTGCGGTTGTTATTGTTGTTGGGATGATTGTTGTAGTTGCTGTTGTTGTTGTTGTTGTTGTTGTTGTTGGGCTGTTTGTTGTAGTTGGGATTGATGTTGCGATTGTTGGGATAATTGTTGCGATTATTATTGTAATTGCTGTTGTTGTTGTATTGGTGATTCTTATCACCGTTTTCCTCCCACTTTCTTTTGACTTGCTTCACATTGGCCTCTTCAGCCGTCTGTTCTTTAATTCTTTCCTCAATCTGGTTCACTAGTTTGTGAGCCATTCTACATGCCTGTTGTATGGAGGCGGGCTCGTGTGAACTTATATCTTCTTGGATTCTTTCCGGTAATCCTTTTACAAACGCGTCGATCTTCTCTTCCTCATCTTCGAACGCTCCCGGACACAATAGGCACAATTCTGTGAATCGTCTTTCGTACGTGGTAATATCAAATCCTTGGGTCCGTAACCCTCTAAGTTCTGTCTTGAGCTTATTGACCTCGGTTCTGGGACGGTACTTCTCGTTCATCAAGTGCTTGAATGCTGACCACGGTAGTGCGTACGCATCATCTTGTCCCACTTGCTCTAGATAGGTATTCCACCATGTTAACGCAGAACCTGTGAAGGTATGCGTAGCGTACTTCACTTTGTCCTCTTCAGTACACTTACTTATGGCAAACACCGATTCGACCTTCTCGGTCCACCGTTTCAATCTGATCGGTCCTTCAGTTCCATCAAATTCCAAAGGTTTGCAGACAGTGAATTCTTTGTAGGTGCATCCTACACGATTTCCTGTACTGCTAGATCCAAGGTTATTGTTGGTATGTAGCGCAGCCTGTACTGCGGCTATGTTTGAAGCTAGAAAAGTACGGAATTCCTCTTCATTCATATTCACGGTGTGTCGAGTAGTCGGTGCCATTTCCTTCAAAATAGTCAAATGGAACAAGTTAATCGTACAGAATATTAAGAGTAGTTAATAGTATTTCGTAGCATAATATGAACTCATTTATAAAAGCTTTTTCTTCATATTAGCGTTTTATAAGTTTAAATTCGGGTAGTACCTACCCGTTAAGTTTATACTTAGTAGCTAATATACAATTCAACTACTACAATTCTATATGAAAAACTGATTATAATAATATTTCGCGTTCAAACTTTTATACAATATTTTACAAACTTACAATACCGCTTATTTTACATAAAGCATGAAATATAGCACACAATAACTTTGATACAAGATAGTTGTGAAGATAATTCTAGCTAGTACACAAGTCGTTTGGCGAAGGCAATAAAGACACGTAATTCATACGTCCAGAAACAAGTCATGCATTCTGGTTTTACTAGGACTACTTCCCATCCTTGGTCTTGTAGAACATAACCGTTATGGCCGTTGATAAGACAGCGTGCTGTAACGTCGTCAAAGGGACGAGGGTTACGTAATGTCCAACAGTCCCGTAACAATCTAAAAACCTCATTTCTTACCCCAATTACCGACTCCGTTACTTGTGGGAACGTTTTGTTTAATAGTTGTAGCCCGATGTTCTTGTTCTCACTTTGGTGAGAAGTGAACATTACTAACCCGTAAGCATAGCATGCTTCTTTATGTTGCATGTTAGCCACTTTTTCTAAATCATGAAGTCCTATATTCAGATACATTGAGTCAAAATAATTTCTTAACCCGTTACGTAAAACAGCATTTGGGTTCCCCACAATATATGTGTCAAAGTAAACACATCGTAACTTATGGGTTTCCCAATGTGATATCACCCATCTTTCAAACGAAAGTCTCTTATAAACCAAGACATTCTTGGAACGTTCTTCGAATGTCTTACAAACTGATTTCGCCTTAAATAGTTGTGCCGAGGAATTCTGACCGACTCTAGACAAGATTTCATCAATCATGTCTCCGGGTAGGTCTCTTAAAATATTGGGTTGTCTATCCATTATGTGTTTTTAAACTGTAAAATAGACAAGAGTTAGATTCATAAAAAAAATTACTTATTAATACAAGCAATTTTTACATATATCATAAAGCATAAGCACACTATATTACATATATTACACCACACGAATACAACTATCTTATTCCGACTCGCTCGTTTCTTCTTCTTCGGTTTTGGTTCGTTTTGCCAAGTTTCTAGGGATATATGATGTTACCCTAATACGAGCCGTCGTTTTCCACATTGGTTTAGAAAAACCTGGTGGTTTAGAGGTTCCCGGGTCATTGTTACAACTTAAGCGCTTCGGGGGTTGACGATACATATAAAGTTCATCGGGGTTGGAATTAGATTTCTCTATTTTTATGCCCTTTCCCTTATTATTTTCTTTTGCCTTTTTAAATTCAGTTGGGGTAATTTCTATAACATCATCGGAATTCTCGTCGGAATCTGATTCATCGGAGAATTGGTAATCCTCCCAATATTTTGCTTCCTTGGCGGAAACACCATTGACCATAATTAACCTTGGTCGGTTGGTTGAGGATTTTCTTTTACTTAACCGTTTTATTATTTCCCCCACCGGTTCTATTTCCTCCTCCGGTTCCTCCTCTTCCGGTTCTGATTCTTCTTCCGGTTCCAACTCTTCTTCCGGTTCCTCTTCGGGAACTTGTGAATCAGTCCACGTGTCACG
The DNA here is from genome assembly GCF_046630445.1 of Rutidosis leptorrhynchoides. Taxonomy (NCBI): domain Eukaryota; kingdom Viridiplantae; phylum Streptophyta; class Magnoliopsida; order Asterales; family Asteraceae; genus Rutidosis; species Rutidosis leptorrhynchoides. The sequence goes on from NC_092335.1 coordinate 222,873,076, forward strand.
ACCCTACTTTTTCCGTTATCTTTTTCCGTTAATTATTTAACGACCGTTAACTGTTAGTGTGCCACGTCATTTCTATGACCTATATTATTATTTTTGTAATAATATATATATATATATATTAATTATTATGTGTTATGTGAATATATGTATTCATATTTTAATTTACACGTTTCTACGTCTCGCGGATTTCCATCCGGCGAATCTTTTCGGTTTTTAAGCCAACGGTCGAGCTTTCGGGATTTTTAAATCCTAAATATTTTAAATATGATAATTTAAGGTCATATTATTATTAGGTGTATTTATATTTATTTTTCGTCGCGCGTTTGTTATCTTTCCGAATTTTTAATCGCGTAAGTGCGTTTTCGCGTTTCGGGACTCGTTCGGGCTTTCGGGCCATCAGGAAATTAACATTTAACAAAATTGGACCCATGGGGCCCACCCCCATGCAAATTCGGCCGAAGCCAAGGGGGGGAGGGGGTTACTTCTCCTTGTTTTTCTTTTTTTGAGATTTCATCTTATCACTTTCCAATTTATCAAAAACCTAAATTAATTTTGCTCTCCTCCCTCTTTCCTTCTTCCTTGGGCGACGCCACCACCAACACCATTCATCATCATCCATCAACAATATATTATTTGGATCATTAAATCGTTCACATAATCGGATTCCTCTCGTCTTTCTCTACGCGACTACGTTGATCGTTTCTCGATTAGGGTATAAACCCTAACCCTAGAACTTTTCATATTTATTTATATTTCTGTATTTTGATTTTATATTATTAGTATGATGTATATTAGTTGTTGTAATGTTGTTTGGATGCGTAGAATTACTCGTTTGCATATGTTTTCGGTTTGTAAATTTTGGACAGCAGTTTGATTCGTATATTCTGACTTTGTAACTGATATGAATGTTAAAATAAAGTACATAAATGAGTTCCTCTCATCAAGACATTAATTTTAGACTCCGGATTCATGTCGTTTCGATTCCCGGAGCCCTAGTTATGCTTAATTTGGTTTTTGCTAAAGATTGAAAGGTGTTCTTGGCATGAACAAGGTTGGGTCCGACTTTGTGACCATCCTTGGTGTCTTTAGGGTGTGTTATTTGGTTAGGACTGATGGTGGGACGAATTTTTATGTTCGGGTCACCTAAATCCGAGCCACGGTTCACCCGTTGTGCCCGAATTACTGTTTCTGAGTAAATTGATTTCCCAAATGTTGTCATGGCTGATATCCACGACCTAGGGACTGTTCTTGGAGTGTTCTTGAGTTCATAATTGTGTCGGGTGGTTTGAGTAGGTGAAGTTGCATATGTGGCTTGCCCGAAACCGACACCCGGGGCTCAAGATACGACCCGACGAACTTTTAAACTTAAAACTTATGGTTCATGATTAAACTTATGTTAAAATTTATGGACTTCATTATTAATAAATTACTTTAGATAAAAGAAGTAATTATTATTATTTAAAACTTATGATATAAATATTTATTATATCATTTAATTATTAATTATAATTTAATTAACATTTTAATTAAACTTATGGTTAATAATACTTTTATTATTAAAGGAAAATACTTATGATAAGTATTAAATTTGTTTTTGAGAAATTATTAAAAGACTTATAATAAATATTAAATAATTATTTAATTATTATAAGACTTAATTATTATTTAATTATGATTTAATTATTAAATACTTATGATTTAATAATTTTAATTAGAAACTTATGATATGATTAATAATTCATTATTAATTAATAATACTTATGATATGATTTAAAATTTATTATAAATTAATAATATTTATATTATGATTAATATTTAATTAATTAATTAAATACTTATGTTATACTAATTATAACATTTCAACTTATATTAACTTTAATAATTCATTTTATTTAATTAAACTATTGTTAAGACATTATTACACACTTTTGACTTTAAATAACATTATAACCTATGTTATTATTATAACTTACCCTTTTAAAATTAATGTTGACTATGTTTGACCAAGGTTGACTTTTGAGTTGACTTTCGGTTGACTTTGACTTTCAGTTGACTTCTGTTGACTTTCTAAATAAGGAAACTTTCCTAACTTCAAAACTTTCTAAAAATAGAATTTTCTAAATTTGGAAACTTTCCAAAAATAGAAACTTTCCAAAAATAGAAACTTTCCAAAAATAGAAACTTTCCAAAAATAGAAAACTTTCCAAAAATGGAAACTTGCTAAAAATAGAAACTTTCTAAAAATAGAAAGTGTGTGTCCTTATGCTGTTCCAATCAAACCGATGCTTGATGAGTAATGTTCTATGCCTACTTGCAACATGTACAATAGCTATCATACTAAGACTTGGCCTAAGTTAGTTATTTATTTCGACCTGCTTTATTTATAGGTCGGCGTTGTGATCTTTCTTGATCACTCTACTTTACTTACTGTTCGCTTGTTTGTGAGATTTCTTCAGTTGCTATTTAAGGTGAGTTATAGTCCCGTTTTTACATACTTTTCAAAGTATATTTTTGGGATGTGATTACATGCAGATTTTTATTTACGGTTAGACACAAGTAACAGTTAAATTTAATTATTCATTGTGAGTTGGACAAAAATATTCCCTAGTCTGGTAACTGTAATCATTGGTTTCTACCGGTGAACGCGAATCCTACGGATAGATCTATCGGGTTTGACAACCCCATTTCGAGCTAGTCGCGCTAGCAATTTATAATCGGAATGTTTAGTACTTCGTAATTTGTTGTAGATACACTGTCCAAGTGTATATTTTTATTGTGTTTGGCAAGGGTAAATAAAGGGTTAAGTGGTTACCAGGTGGCTCATTGATAATGGAATAATGTTTAATGTTTTCTAACATTTTTAAATCTTGTGGTCTAAAGTTTACTTATTTAATTAAACCTATAATTCACTCAACCTTTGTGTTGACAGTTTACTTGCATGTTTTCACAGGTACTTGAGTTATATGATGCTTCCGCTGTCGTTAGAAGAGTCTGCATGCATTTGGGCAGATTTTATTGAAACAATTTATGAAACTTAAGTTTGCATTCTATTTTGGATAATTTAAATTGTGGGTTTGTTGGCAATGTTTTGTGTCAACTTTTGGATTATTAATATGTTGGGTTGTTTTAAACTACATATTTTGGTTTGTTTCCTTTTTGGGAAAACTTTTGAAATAAAAGAATGCAACTTTGTTTATTTAATTCATTTAAGTCCGATCAAGCTATGGGACCAACTGACGGATCCGTTAAGTGTTTTGACGGGGTCGTCACACCACGAATCATTCCAATTTACATTTGACTCTTCATTATTATTAGGTGAGTCAATGGGACTTGTTCTAGAGGTAGACATCTATCACATAATATCAAACGCGTTAAGAGATTAATATATCACATAATATTCACATGTTAAAAATATATAGTTTCCAACAAAATTTGTTAAGCAATCATTTTTCGAGTAAACACGGTCGAAGTCCAGACTCACTAATGCATCCTAACAAACTCGATAAGACACACTAATGCAAAATTCTGGTTCTCTAAGAACCTGGCTCTGATACCAACTGAAATGTCCCGTTCTTATTGATTAAAAACGTTCCATATTAATTGATTTCGTTGCGAGGTTTTGACCTCTATATGAGACGTTTTTCAAAGACTGCATTCATTTTTAAAACAAACTATAACCTTTATTTCATAAATAAAGGTTTAAAAAGCTTTACGTAGATTATCAAATAATGATAATCTAAAATATCCTGTTTACACACGACCATTACATAATGGTTTACAATACAAATATGTTACATCGAAATCAGTTTCTTGAATGCAGTTTTTACACAATATCATACAAACATGGACTCCAAATCTTGTCCTTATTTTAGTATGCAACAGCGGAAGCTCTTAGTATTCACCTGAGAATAAACATGCTTTAAACGTCAACAAAAATGTTGGTGAGTTATAGGTTTAACCTATATATATCAAATCGTAACAATAAACCACAAGATTTCATATTTCAATACACATCCCATACATAGAGATAAAAATCATTCATATGGTGAACACCTGGTAACCGACATTAACAAGATGCATATATATAAGAATATCCCCATTATTCCGGGACACCCTTCGGATATGATATAAATTTCGAAGTACTAAAGCATCCGGTACTTTGGATGGGGTTTGTTAGGCCCAATAGATCTATCTTTAGGATTCGCGTCAATTAGGGTGTCTGTTCCCTAATTCTTAGATTACCAGACTTAATAAAAAGGGGCATATTCGATTTCGATAATTCAACCATAGAATGTAGTTTCACGTACTTGTGTCTATTTTGTAAATCATTTATAAAACCTGCATGTATTCTCATCCCAAAAATATTAGATTTTAAAAGTGGGACTATAACTCACTTTCACAGATTTTTACTTCGTCGGGAAGTAAGACTTGGCCACTGGTTGATTCACGAACCTATAACAATATATACATATATATCAAAGTATGTTCAAAATATATTTACAACACTTTTAATATATTTTGATGTTTTAAGTTTATTAAGTCAGCTGTCCTCGTTAGTAACCTACAACTAGTTGTCCACAGTTAGATGTACATAAATAAATCGATAAATATTATCTTGAATCAATCCACGACCCAGTGTATACGTATCTCAGTATTGATCACAACTCAAACTATATATATTTTGGAATCAACCTCAACCCTGTATAGCTAACTCCAACATTCACATATAGAGTGTCTATGGTTGTTCCGAAATATATATAGATGTGTCGACATGATAGGTCAAAACATTGTATACGTGTCTATGGTATCTCAAGATTACATAATATACAATACAAGTTGATTAAGTTAGGGTTGGAATAGATTTGTTACCAATTTTCACGTAGCTAAAATGAGAAAAATTATCCAATCTTGTTTTACCCATAACTTCTTCATTTTAAATCCGTTTTGAGTGAATCAAATTGCTATGGTTTCATATTGAACTCTATTTTATGAATCTAAACAGAAAAAGTATAGGTTTATAGTCGGAAAAATAAGTTACAAGTCGTTTTTGTAAAGGTAGTCATTTCAGTCGAAAGAACGACGTCTAGATGACCATTTTAGAAGACATACTTCCACTTTGAGTTTAACCATAATTTTTGGATATAGTTTCATGTTCATAATAAAAATCATTTTTCCAGAATAACAACTTTTAAATCAAAGTTTATCATAGTTTTTAATTAACTAACACAAAACAGCCCGCGGTGTTACTACGACGGCGTAAATCCGGTTTTACGGTGTTTTTCGTGTTTCCGGGTTTTAAATCATTAAGTTAGCATATCATATAGATATAGAACATGTGTTTAATTGATTTTAAAAGTCAAGTTAGAAGGATTAACTTTTATTTGCGAACAAGTTTAGAATTAACTAAACTATGTTCTAGTGATTACAAGTTTAAACCTTCGAATAAGATAGCTTTATATGTATGAATCGAATGATGTTATGAACATCATTAATACCTCAAGTTCCTTGGATAAACTTACTAAAAATGAGAAAAATAGATCTAGCTTCAAAGGATCCTTGGATGGCTTGAAAGTTCTTGAAGCAGAATCATGACACGAAAACAATTTCAAGTAAGATTTCCACTCGAAATAAGATTGTTATAGTTATAGAAATTGAATTAAAGTTTGAATATGATTATTACCTTGTATTAGAAAGATAACCTACTGTAATTAACAAAGGTTTCTTGATCTTGGATGATTACTTGGAATGGATTTAGAAAACTTGGAAGTAAACTTGCAATCTTGGAAGTATTCTTGATTTTATGAAACTAGAACTTTTGGAATTTATGAAGAACACTTAGAACTTGAAGATAGAACTTGAGAGAGATCAATTAGATGAAGAAAAATGAAGAATGAAAGTGTTTGTAGGTGTTTTTGGTCGTTGGTGTATGGATTAGATATAAAGGATATGTAATTTTGTTTTCATGTAAATAAGTCATGAATGATTACTCATATTTTTGTAATTTTATGAGATATTTCATGCTAGTTGCCAAATGATGGTTCCCACATGTGTTAGGTGACTCACATGGGCTGATAAGAGCTGATCATTGGAGTGTATATACCAATAGTACATACATCTAAAAGCTGTGTATTGTACGAGTACAAATACGGGTGCATACGAGTAGAATTGTTGATGAAACTGAACGAGGATGTAATTGTAAGAATTTTTGTTAAGTAGAAGTATTTTGATAAGTGTCTTGAAGTCTTTCAAAAGTTTATGAATACATATTAAAACACTACACGTATATACATTTTAACTGAGTCGTTAAGTCATCGTTAGTCGTTACATGTAAATGTTGTTTTGAAACCTTTAGGTTAACGATCTTGTTGAATGTTGTTAACCCATTGTTTATTATAATAAATGAGATGTTAAATTGTTATATTATCATGATATTATGATATATAATATATCTTAGTATGATATATATACAGTTAAATGCCGTTACAACGATAATCGTTACATATATGTCTCGTTTCGAAATCATTAAGTTAGTAGTCTTATTTTTACATATGTATTTCATTGTTAATACACTTAATAATATATTTACTTATCATTTAACATAATTAACCAAGTGTATCAATATCTTAATATGATTCATATGTACCTAGTAAGACGTTGTTATAACGATAATCGTTATATATATCGTTTTCGAGTTTCTTAAATTAATAGTCTCATTTTTATGTATATAACTCATTGTTAAAATATCTAATGAGATACATACTTATAATAAAATCATGTTAACTATATATATAACCATATATATGTCATCGTATAGTTTTTACAAGTTTTAACGTTCGTGAATCACCGGTCAACTTGGGTGGTCAATTGTCTATATGAAACCTATTTCAATTAATCAAGTCTTAACAAGTTTGATTGCTTAACATGTTGGAAACACTTAATTATGTAAATAACAATTTCATTTAATATATATATAAATATGGAAACGTTCGGGTCACTACAGCTCAGGTAGTTATTATTTACACCATTAGCATCCAAACTTCATTACCCAAATCTTTAAACCCCTGTCTTCATCTTTGATGGAAGTAGCTTGCCCATTGAAACCTTGTTACAACTCCATTGAACTAGTTTGAGAACACTTTGACTAGTTGCACTAATCACAAAGATACATCACTACATTCCAAACCTCATACCCATGTCTTCACCAACTTATCTTTTCTTTGATGGAAGTATCTTGCTCTTTGGAACATTGTTACATCTCAAATGAACTAGTTTGAATCTAGTTGGAACTTAATGATCATTGTTACAACCTTTAGTAGCTTGCACTAATTACATTTACATACATACAATGGTACTTAAAACTAATGGGAGAGCACCTCTTTAATTGGGACTTTAATTAATGACCATTATTAGTATGTTTAAATGACATTATGTAATAGTATAAAAAGATATAACACTTGTGTGCTTAATCTTATTTCAAGTTAAATTGTCATTAAGGTGTCATTAGGTGTGATTAATCAAGATTAACATCTTTTGGCTCAAAACTCTTTTGAAAACAAAGAAGGCAACTATTCTAAGTATATTTAGAAAGGTTTTGTAAATTATAGATGCCTCAGAGTGGTCTAACTTAAAGTGGATGATTTTGGTAACAGAGAAAACTGCGGTCGAACTGCGGTCGACCGTGTAGTTGACCGCAGATCATAATTTTGAAAAAGATTGCAGCCGTTGGTACAGGGCATCCACGGTTAGACCCACGGTCGACCGTGGTGCAGCCGCATAGCAAATTTACCAAGTTTAATTATTTATGTATTGGTCTTTTGCTAGAGGTAGTGTAGGCTTATGAACTCATGTCGTCTTACATATGACTAAGCACTTATCTCTTTTGTGTCATCATCAAAACAAAGTGATTAACTTTTGAATATTATGATTGGAATCTTAACCAACAGGTGGGTTTCAAACAAGTCGAAGGAAAGCTCATCACATCGGGCTTGAAAGAGAGGAAAGCTTCTATGGATGCAGATAATTTCGGCTTGCCATGATTGTTTGTTTGATTATCGTTTGTTGCATTTTCTCATTTGCTAGTTTAGTTGTCATTTGTTGGTGTGTCCTGTTGTACAGTTGTTTTATTAGTTAGTTGTCTCAGTCCCGACATGTTGCTTCATTAGGTCATTTGGATAAGCTCGCCCTTAGAGAGTGTCTTTTGAGCTTGGTTGCTCTCTTGACTTTCGATTTCTCTTTTTAGCGGTGAGGCTTTTCGGTACTTTTGTTAGTTTGCTGTCTCAATCCCAACATGTTATTTCATTATGCCTATTTAATGATTTAATTTATAAAAATAGTTATAAGAATTTTTTGTGTCGGTGGTCCTTCGTTTTTAGTGAAGAAAAAAGTAAAAGTACGAATTTACCTTCACATGTAACTATGTAAGGCACATGTTAAGGAATAACGGATATTTTTAATGGAATTCAGACGAAGGATGTTGATTGCAAATTTTTGAAAAATAAAGGATTTTAAAAAAAAAAAAATTCCTAGGAACAGTCTTAATATAATAATTGTTATAATATATAAATATATATATAAATGGATAGTCAATTATTAATACACAAAAGTAATATTATTGTATTTCCTAAACTTGTGATATTTTTGCTATAAATAGCCATGAATGCAAGCATTAAACTTGCACCATTTCTCACACTTACAAAGTATTTCTTTCTTTATCTCCATTATCATCTTTGTTCTTACACTTCATTATTAGCATTCTTAATCAAGAATCAAACCACTAAAGGTAGTTATAAGCCTACTGAATTATAACATCAAGAATCAAACCACTAAAGGTAGTTATAAGCCTACTGAATTATAACACGTTATCAGCACGATAATCTTAATATTAATTATGGTTGGCTCTGCCACCTAAATGATATATGGTCGGTTATACCACCTGAATAATATATGGTCGACACTGTCGCCTAATTATCATTTATGTTACTAACATTTATATTTCTATTTCTATTATCTAACATTTATATGGTCGACACTGTCACCTAATTATCATTTATGTTATATAACATTTATTTATGATTGCTTACATATGGTCGACACTGTCGCCTACTTATCATTTATGTTATATTAAATTTATGTTTAATGTTTATATACTTATGAATATAAATTGACTCTAATTTATCATGTTGTTTGTTTTAATTTTTGATAATAGAAAATGTCGAATCTGGAAAAGCTTAAATTTACTCCTTTAGAATCAACTGGAAACAACTACATGCCATGGGTTATAAAAGTAAAAATGCATCTTAAATCAATGGGCATTCTTGAAATCATAAATGAAAACAACACTTGTTCTGAAAAAGAACAAGCAACGGCATGTTGCTTTATTCATCAACATATTGATGAATGCTTACAAAATAATTATGTGACTGTAGAAGATCCCCATGTTTTATGGAAAGGTCTCAAAAGCAGATTCAATAATCAAAGAGAAATTTTACTTCCAACTGCTATGGATCAATGAAGAACATTAAGGTTCCAAGACTTTAAGACAGTAAATGAATACAGCTCAGCTCTGTATAATACAGTCTCACAACTTAAATTCTGTAGACATGAAATAAGTGATGCAGACATGTTGGAGAAAACTTTCTCCACAATGAATGCTGCCAACATCACAGTGCAAAGAAATTTGAGAATGCTAAAGTTCAACACATATCCTGAACTTAATTCATATCTCTTGGTTGCAGAGCAAAATAATGAGCTATTAATGAAAAATCAGCAATCCCGTCCTACTGGTACACTTGCAATCCCTGAAGCAAATACTGCAAATAATTATAAACAGGGACAAGGATGCGGGCAAGGTCGTGGTTATAATAACCATCGCCATCATCATACCAAAAGCCATAACTATGGTAGAAACCATCCTTATGGTAATGGGAATGGGCGTGGACGTGGTCGTGGCCATGGTGGTCAAAGAAATAATAATCCACGAAAATATAAATATCAACCACAAAACAAGCCCACTAAACAAGATGTTGAAGAAAAATCTTCTAAAAATTCTGAAGAATCTTGTTACAGATGTGGTAGAATGGGCCACTGGGCTAATACTTGCCGAACATCTAAACATCTTGTTAAGATGTATCAGGATTCGCTGAAAGGTAAAGAAAAGGAAGTAAATTTTGTGGATAATATTGATCCAACAATCACTGAGAAACCATCTGATTTATATGAAGATTTCTTGAATTAAATTAATATGTTTCTTTTATAAATAAAACGATTTAACCTTTGTCATCATGTTTTCTCAAATGTTTCAGTTCTATATGTTTTATCAAATGTTCCAGTTCTATGTTTGATGTTTCAATTCTATGTATGTCAAATGTTTCAGTTTTATCTATTTGTGTGTAATAAATATTTTGTGTAACATTTATATACTTACTGTTTGTTTCTTATATATGAAGTTTAATATGAATTCTGCTGGAACACAACATCAATCAAGTAGTGGAGATCTCTGTATAGCAGATAGTGGTACTACACACACTATACTTAAATCTGAAAAATATTTCATTGATTTGAAACCAACGGAAGGAACTATACATACAATATCAGGTGCTGCTAACTTGATAGAAGGGATAGGAAAGGCAAAATTAATATTACCAAACGGTACAACATTTTTAATTAATAATGCCTTATTCTCTCCTAAGTCAAGCAGAAATTTATTGAGTTTTTCTGACATATACCTTAATGGGTATGATTATCAGTCAGTAACGGCAGAAAATGAGAAATATTTAAGTATCACTAACAAGAATCACGTGATTGAAAAACTGCCAAGACTTAATTCTGGATTACATTATACACATATAAATGTACCAGAAGCACATATGGTGATTAAAGAAAAGTATATTGATCCTGGTGTATTTAATTTATGGCATAACAGATTGGGCCATCCAGGATCAACAATGATGAAAAGAATTATTGAATGTACACATGGACATCCACTGAAGGATAGAAAAATCCTTCATGATACAATGGTTCCATGTATATCTTGATCTCTTGGAAAATTGATAACTAGACCCTCACCACTTAAGGTTGAGAAAGAATCACCAATGTTTCTTGAAAGAATTCAAGGTGATATTTGTGGACCAATTCATCCACCATGTGGACCATTTAGATATTTCATGGTCCTAATAGACGCATCTAGCAGATGGTCTCATGTTTGTCTGTTATCAAGCCGTAATGTGGCATTTGCAAAATTTCTTGCCGAAATTATTAAATTGAGAGCACATTTTCCTGATTACATCATTAAAAAGGTGAGACTTGATAATGCTGGTGAGTTTACATCTCAAGCATTTAATGACTATTGCATGTCTATAGGAATTGTTGTTGAACATTTTGTTGCTCATGTGCATACACAAAATGGTTTAGCCGAGTCACTGATTAAACGTTTACAGTAAACGTTTACAGTTAATCGCTAGACCATTGATAATGAGAACAAAACTCCCTGTATCTATATGGGGTCATGCAATTTTACATGTTGCTGCATTGATTCGCATCAGACCAAGTGCAAGTCATAAATATTCCCCCCTACAACTTGCTTTTGGTCAAGGGCCAAATATTTCCCACCTTAGAACATTTAGTTGTGCAGTATATGTTCCAATTGTGCCACCACAACGTACAAAAATGGGTCCTCAAAGGAGGTTGGGAATATGTTGGATATGAAACATCTTCAATCATAAGGTATATTGAACCTATGACAGGTGATGTTTTTACAGCACGTTTTGCTGATTGTCATTTTAATGAAACATTGTTTCCTAGATTAGGGGGAGAAATAAAAAAATAAAGAAAATGATGTTTCCTGGTGTGAACCTCAATTAAAGTATCTTGATCCTCGCACAAAAGAATGCGAGACAGAAGTTCAAAAGATAATGCATATACAAGAACTTGCAAATCAATTGCCTGATGCATTCACAGATACAAAAAGGGTGACTAAATTATATATACCAGCAGTTAATACTCCAGCTCGAGTTGAGATTTCAAATCAGAAAACTGATAATGTAGTCACTCAAGAATCTATGCCATGTCTGAAACATGGGAGACCAGTTGGTTCCAAAGATAAAAATCCTCGAAAAAGAAAATCAGCTGATAATAAGGTAAAAGAAAGTGTTCAAGAAGAACCACAAATCAGTACTCCTACTGCAGAGGAGATTGATGATGTCAATACAGAAATTGCAATCAATTATTCACATTCAAAAATATTATGGAACCGAAATGAAATGAAAAATCTTGATGAGAAATTTTCATTTAATGTTGCATATGACATCATGAATAATGATGATGATCCAGAACCAACATCTATGGTTGAATGTCAAAATAGACATGATTGGGCTCAATGGAAAGAAGCAATACGAGCTGAATTAGAATCACTCAATAAAAGAAAAGTTTTTGGATCCATCATTCTCACTCCTAAAGATGTGAAGCCTGTAGGATACAGATGGATTTTTGTCCGAAAAAGAAATGAGAAAAATGAAGTTACAAGGTATAAAGCTAGACTTGTAGCTCAAGGTTTTTCTCAAAGACCGGAAATTGATTATGAAGAAACTTATTCCCCTGTTATGGATGCAATTACTTTTAGATACTTAATCAGCCTGGCAGTTTCTAAAAATTTAGAAATGCATCTCATGGATGTTGTGACTGTTTATCTATATGGATCACTTGATAGTGATATATATATGAAGATACCTGAAGGATTTAAGGTACCAGAAGCATCAAATGTGTAACGACCCGACCAAAACCGTTATTGACGGCGTCGTTAACTTAGGTCCCGTTGCGTGGTCGTAGTCCCTATATGAGACTCGTTTGACCAAAATTATGTCGCGTTCATTTGAAAGGTACAAAGTTTAGTTTAACAAACGGATCGACAATAAGTTTAAGTTTACAAAGTTATAAAGTATGAATGAAATAACTCGCGACATAATTAGTTTAAAATCACAGTTGCTATAAATAGCGTAAGTAAGTAGACAAAAGTTTGAATCCAAAAATGCTATCCCTAGCGTATGCATGCATGGTAGACTCCAATCAAGTAATCAAAGAGTGCGGAAGCGTGTAACAAATAGCCATGTGAAAACCTGAGAAAACATAGAAGAATCTGTCAACGCAAAAACGTTGGTGAAATCATAGGTTTAAGTAAGTGAGTAAAGGTAAAGTAAGTCGAACCACAAGATTTGCAAAGTTGAAATAATAGTAGTACATTCTAAAAGTTAATATTCACGAGCACCCAATTATCAAAGCTTAACATTCCATCCATTGTATACCCCATCCATAGTGCTAGAACAAATACTGATTCTCGAAAATATATTTCATCCGTAGACGGTAGCGAACCGTCAAAGATGAGGGTTGTCAACCCATATGGCCATATAACATAAGTTCTCGCTTACACCCGTCAAGTGTAACTAATGATAATCGAATTGAGGCTTTTTGTTCTAAACTCGTATGTAGAATGTTTGTTTTCCCGTTCTTGTGTTCACTTAGTTCAAAAGAATCGTTTATGTTTTCTCATCCCAAATATAAGTTCAAAAAGAGTAAAAGTGGGACTATGATCTCACCTTGAGTGCACGAGTATAAAAGTACTTCAACAAGTAAACGTGTGCATGAAAGTTGCTTAGCCTTGACCTAAACAAGTAAGTTATATCAATTAACCGGTTACGACACGAGGTCGGGCGAAATGTGTTCAATTAGTCCTATGGCTCGTTACGACTCGATTAGTATAGCATGTGAATCATGTTGTCAAGTTTCATGCAAGAATCACGTATAAAAGCATGTTAGAACATTTGCATAAAAGTTTGGTTAAGTTTGACTAAAAGTCAAACTTGGTCAAAGTCAAAGTCAACGGGGTCGGGTCGGGTATCCGAAAATTTTCCCCTGATGAGAAATCATATATGAACACAATAGCCGATTTTCATGTTAATCGGAGTTACGGTTAAGCGAGAAACATTTTGAGAACATTTAAAAACACAAGAGCCTGGCCTGGGGGTTTTGCGCGGTGCGCAATGGGTTGCGCGGCGCGCACCCAAGTGTAAAACCAGGTCAGAACTTGACTTAAAGGGCCATTCATCTGGGTTTTTGGATTCGCGCGGCGCGCGGTGGTATGCGCGGCGCGCATACCTGGGAAAAATGCTGTTTGCAGAAAATAGACTAAGTCTCGAACCAAAACACAATTTAACACATTTCATCCACCGAAAACATTTAAAATGCATACCATATATCGTTGGAAAGGAAATTTTACAAGGAAAATAACTAAACGCATTTCATCAAACAAAAACATCATTTTCAATAACCGATTTCACGTCAAGTGAACAATAAAAGTTGATTTTCAAAGCTTCAAGTTCACACTATGCATTTTAAGTTTCGGGAATCCAATTTACACATATGATATGCCGTTTTGAAGGTAATGAAGCATAAATTACCACTAAACACTAACAATTACCATTTCATGGCATTTAAGCATCAAAAAGTTCATGTCAAGAACTATCAAACCCTAGTCAAACATCACAAAATCATTAATCGGGTTTTTGAAGTTTTCTAAATCAACCTATACATCAAAACGAAGCTAGTGATACTAGTAACACAATTAAAACATGAACTTTAACAATTTAACAACATTTAATCTTCCAAAATCAAAGATTAAGCACACCCATTTCAAATGTTCAACTAGTTACTCCAAAACAACAAATCGAACAAACAAAACATATATTCATGTTATACACGAGCCATAGACACTAACTAACACCATTTCAAGTAATTAAAACCAATTTAGAGAAATTTAGTGTTTTAGAAATGTTACCCAAACTCGATGAAATTGGTACCAAAATGTAGAGGATGAAGAGAGGATCACGAAAATGTAATTTGTTTTGATGTTTGCTTCTTGATCCGATTTTAGATGATGAATTTGTGGGGATGGGTGTTTATGTTCAAAAGTTGGAAGAGAGAAAAGAGAGAAGAAGATGAGTGGTGAAATGAATGGAGAGGAAGGTGGGGAGGTGGTGACTAGTTGCCCCAATTTGGCCAAGTGACGAGATTGGTCCCTCAAGTTTCAAAGCGGGTGCGGTAATTTACCAAACGAATATTTTTAAAACGCTAGAGTAAACGAGTGACGTTAAAATTAAATAACGGGGATATAATGAACGTTACTCACGGAAACTATTAATTTAAATACGAAAGATTATGTTTTTAAAAAAAAAAAAGACGGTGTTAAAATTAAATTTAACGGAAAAACGCGGGATGTTACATTATCCACGCCTCAAAAGAAATTTCGTCCCGAAATTTAGTTGGAAGTAGTAGTTGTTGAATCTTCCTCGAGATCTTGCGTTGCCAATTCTACGAGTGAGGGAGAAGTACGTCCTAGGGTATTCCAACGAATTTTGACGGTCGGGATCATATGTTGTTTTAAGGTTTGGCTTCACGATTTATGGTTTCAACCGGTCCTCCTAGGAAGTGAGGGTTATCGTCGATAGTGAGTTCATCAAAGGAGATAACAAGTTCTCGTTTCGCAAAACACGTCCTTGAGTTGATACATCGAATGTAGGATAAACGGAGACCCAAAATGAGTCGGAAAAGTCTAAACGGCTAGCGACGGGTCCAAAACACCCCAAGAATTTAAAGGATCAAAATATCGCGGATTTAGCTTCCTACGTTTTCCCGAAACGGATTGCACCTTTCCAAGGTTTAAATCGCATGTTTGTTCGGTCCGTCGGGTTTTGGATGGTACGCGGTACTCATGTCTAAACGTGGTCCCGAGGCTTTTTGTAAGGTACTCCAAAATCTAGAAGTGAAACGAGGATCTCGATCCGAAACGGGGTACATTTCCCTAAGGCATATTGAACAAGTTTGCTAGGAATTGAAAACGTTAGCTAGGACAAGTTTCTCAAGAAAATTCGCGTCGCGGAAGATTTATCGGTTTCCAAAAACGTTCGTCGGGGCAAGTTCTTATCGGGTTTTGAAAACGATTGTTAGGACTATCCACCCTCGCGGCTAATACTTGTATGACGTGAAGAGTCGCTCTCCATTGAGAACTTAGAATAAGGACCTCCTGAACCGGAAGTACGAGGGTGATGCAAGAGAAGTTTTCGCCCCGATGTGAGCATAACGAGTAAATTGTAGTTAATCAATAAGACTGTGCGAGGACGAGATAGTATTCATGTATAATGTATGTTTGAAGTTGAAAGAATTCGTCATTCATTCGGAAACATAAATATAATTTGACAATAATTTAAGGTGTGTCCCCGGTATGGTTGTTATAAATATTCTCGGAGTTTTCGGATGTCCAAACCTGAAAAGATGAAGTCATGTACATGGCACATGGTGGTGTTTAGGTTGATCGAGTCTAACCACCATCACGCGTCACTAGAACTTTGGTATGTCTTACCGTAATATAACCACGTTGATCGAGTGTCGTTATATTACGCTAACTCATACCTCCATTCCCACATCACTCTATAGATTCAAGTTCGTGTAATCGTGAAGTTTAAAATAAACAAAGTGTAACGACGTCTCTAACGTGACTCGTATTGAATCGAAAGAATTAGTGCAACTATAAAGAAGCGTTCCCCGAGGGAAGTGTATAAATGATTGTTCACGTCAATGTGGTTCGAGTCAGACAATAAGGTATTCAGGTATGAAAAGAGTAACGAGTCATGATAACGAGTAGCACGCAACCGTAGTGATAAATGTTGATGACGATACTCACCTAGAGTAGTGATGGTAGTAACACCAAAAAGTAGATAGTAAGAAACACCAGTGGGAAACCGATAGTAAGTTGAAACGGTGGCAAAAAAAAAATCCGGGAGACAGAGTTCCCGAACAAGTGTGACTAATGAAGTCGTCGTCATCCATACGTGTATTAATCATGAATTTACGTGTGTTACCAAAAAGTGGCGGAATACGAGTTCGTATGATGAAGGTTGGGTACCATTAAAAAGTTTGCCTAAGAATGATTCAAGTATAATGCACAAGTAGTCAAGTAAGTGCTATCTATAGCAAATGTATGTCAGAATGCAAATGCTAACTATCCGGTTGTAGTCTAGACTCACTAATGCGTCCTAACGACTCTGTTAGACACACTAATGCACGTCCTAGTTCCCTACAACCTGGCTCTGATACCACTTGTAACGACCCGACCAAAACCGTTATTGACGGCGTCGTTAACTTAGGTCCCGTTGCGTGGTCGTAGTCCCTATATGAGACTCGTTTGACCAAAATTATGTCGCGTTCATTTGAAAGGTACAAAGTTTAGTTTAACAAACGGATCGACAATAAGTTTAAGTTTACAAAGTTATAAAGTATGAATGAAATAACTCGCGACATAATTAGTTTAAAATCACAGTTGCTATAAATAGCGTAAGTAAGTAGACAAAAGTTTGAATCCAAAAATGCTATCCCTAGCGTATGCATGCATGGTAGACTCCAATCAAGTAATCAAAGAGTGCGGAAGCGTGTAACAAATAGCCATGTGAAAACCTGAGAAAACATAGAAGAATCTGTCAACGCAAAAACGTTGGTTAAATCATAGGTTTAAGTAAGTGAGTAAAGGTAAAGTAAGTCGAACCACAAGATTTGCAAAGTTGAAATAATAGTAGTACATTCTAAAAGTTAATATTCACGAGCACCCAATTATCAAAGCTTAACATTCCATCCATTGTATACCCCATCCATAGTGCTAGAACAAACACTGATTCTCGAAAATATATTTCATCCGTAGACGGTAGCGAACCGTCAAAGATGAGGGTTGTCAACCCATATGGCCATATAACATAAGTTCTCGCTTACACCCGTCAAGTGTAACTAATGATAATCGAATTGAGGCTTTTTGTTCTAAACTCGTATGTAGAATGTTTGTTTTCCCGTTCTTGTGTTCACTTAGTTCAAAAGAATCGTTTATGTTTTCTCATCCCAAATATAAGTTCAAAAAGAGTAAAAGTGGGACTATGATCTCACCTTGAGTGCACGAGTATAAAAGTACTTCAACAAGTAAACGTGTGCATGAAAGTTGCTTAGCCTTGACCTAAACAAGTAAGTTATATCAATTAACCGGTTACGACACGAGGTCGGGCGAAATGTGTTCAATTAGTCCTATGGCTCGTTACGACTCGATTAGTATAGCATGTGAATCATGTTGTCAAGTTTCATGCAAGAATCACGTATAAAAGCATGTTAGAACATTTGCATAAAAGTTTGGTTAAGTTTGACTAAAAGTCAAACTTGGTCAAAGTCAAAGTCAACGGGGTCGGGTCGGGTATCCGAAAATTTTCCCCTGATGAGAAATCATATATGAACACAATAGCCGATTTTCATGTTAATCGGAGTTACGGTTAAGCGAGAAACATTTTGAGAACATTTAAAAACACAAGAGCCTGGCCTGGGGGTTTTGCGCGGTGCGCAATGGGTTGCGCGGCGCGCACCCAAGTGTAAAACCAGGTCAGAACTTGACTTAAAGGGCCATTCATCTGGGTTTTTGGATTCGCGCGGCGCGCGGTGGTATGCGCGGCGCGCATACCTGGGAAAAATGCTGTTTGCAGAAAATAGACTAAGTCTCGAACCAAAACACAATTTAACACATTTCATCCACCGAAAACATTTAAAATGCATACCATATATCGTTGGAAAGGAAATTTTACAAGGAAAATAACTAAACGCATTTCATCAAACAAAAACATCATTTTCAATAACCGATTTCACGTCAAGTGAACAATAAAAGTTGATTTTCAAAGCTTCAAGTTCACACTATGCATTTTAAGTTTCGGGAATCCAATTTACACATATGATATGCCGTTTTGAAGGTAATGAAACATACATTACCACTAAACACTAACAATTACCATTTCATGGCATTTAAGCATCAAAAAGTTCATGTCAAGAACTATCAAACCCTAGTCAAACATCACAAAATCATTAATCGGGTTTTTGAAGTTTTCTAAATCAACCTATACATCAAAACGAAGCTAGTGATACTAGTAACACAATTAAAACATGAACTTTAACAATTTAACAACATTTAATCTTCCAAAATCAAAGATTAAGCACACCCATTTCAAATGTTCAACTAGTTACTCCAAAACAACAAATCGAACAAACAAAACATATATTCATGTTATACACGAGCCATAGACACTAACTAACACCATTTCAAGTAATTAAAACCAATTTAGAGAAATTTAGTGTTTTAGAAATGTTACCCAAACTCGATGAAATTGGTACCAAAATGTAGAGGATGAAGAGAGGATCACGAAAATGTAATTTGTTTTGATGTTTGCTTCTTGATTCGATTTTAGATGATGAATTTGTGGGGATGGGTGTTTATGTTCAAAAGTTGGAAGAGAGAAAAGAGAGAAGAAGATGAGTGGTGAAATGAATGGAGAGGAAGGTGGGGAGGTGGTGACTAGTTGCCCCAATTTGGCCAAGTGACGAGATTGGTCCCTCAAGTTTCAAAGCGGGTGCGGTAATTTACCAAACGAATATTTTTAAAACGCTAGAGTAAACGAGTGACGTTAAAATTAAATAACGGGGATATAATGAACGTTACTCACGGAAACTATTAATTTAAATACGAAAGATTATGTTTTAAAAAAAAAAAAAGACGGTGTTAAAATTAAATTTAACGGAAAAACGCGGGATGTTACAAAATGCAAAACCCAAAGAAATGTATTCGATTAAATTACAAAGATCTTTATACGGGTTAAAACAATCGGGACGTATGTGGTATAACCGATTAAGTGATTACTTGATAAGCAAAGGGTATACAAATAACCTTACTTGTCCTTGTGTTTTCATTAAGAAAACAACATCCGGATATATGATCATAGCTGTTTATGTTGATGATCTTAACATCATAGGTACAAATAAAGAGATCCATGAAGCCATTCAACTTCTAAAGAAAGAATTTGAAATGAAAGATCTCGGAAAAACCCAGTATTGTCTTGGTTTACAAATTGAGCATATGCCTAATGGTTTACTTGTACATCAAACAACATATACTGAAAAGATTTTGAAACGTTTCAATATGGACAAGGCAAAACCATTAAGTACTCCTATGGTTGTTAGATCACTCAATGTTGAAACTGATCCATTTCGTCCATGTGAAGATCATGAAGATATTCTTGGACCAGAAGTACCATATCTTAGTGCAATTGGAGCTCTTATGTATCTTACAAATTGTACAAGACCTGACATTTCTTTTGCAGTTAATTTGTTGGCAAGGTTCAGCTCTGCTCCTACCAAAAGACACTGGAATGGGATCAAACACATATTTCGATACCTTCGAGGAACTACTGATTTAGGATTATTTTATTCTAACGAATCAAAACAAGATTTGGTTGGTTATGCTGATGCAGGTTATTTATCTGATCCACATAAAGCTAAATCTCAAACTGGATATGTATTCCTAAATGGAGGTACTGCAATATCATGGCGTTCTCAAAAACAAACACTTGTTGCTACATCATCAAATCATGCCGAAGTGATTGCATTACATGAAGCTACTCGGGAATGTTTTTGATTGAGATCAATGACACAAATCATTACTGATTCTTGTGGACTAGAACGCGATAAAAGTCCAACAATTATCTATGAAGATAATGCAGCTTGTATAGCACAGATGAAAGAAGGGTATATCAAAAGTGACCGAACCAAACACATACCTCCTAGATTCTTCTCATACACTCAAAATCTCATTAAGGACAGTGAGATTGAAATGAGATATGTTCAATCCAGCAAAAACTCTGCTGATCTTTTCACGAAAGCACTTCCAACTGCTATTTTCAGAACACACGTTCATAACATTGGCATGAGACATGTTCAAAAGATGTAACAACTGAAGCGATGTCTACTTGAGGGGGAGTCAACTCCATGCTGCACTCTTTTTTCCTTAGCTAAAGTTTTTTTCCACTGGGTTTTCTTTAGCAAGGTTTTTAACGAGGCAGTAACTTACAGTTGATCTTCAACAAACAAAATTGCTATCCAAGGGGGAGTGTTATAATATATAAATATATATATAAATGGATAGTCAATTATTGATACACAAAAGTAATATTATTGTATTTCCTAAACTTGTGATATTTTTGCTATAAATAGCCATGAATGCAAGCATTAAACTTGCACCATTTCTCACACTTATAAAGTATTTCTTTCTTTCTCTCCATTATCATCTTTGTTCTTACACTTCATTATTAGCATTCTTAATCAAGAATCAAACCACTAAAGGTAGTTATAAGCCTACTGAATTATAACATCAAGAATCAAACCACTAAATGTAGTTATAAGCCTACTGAATTATAACAATAATAATAATAATAATAATAATAATAATAATAATAATAATAATAATAATAATAATATAATAATAATAATAATAATAATAATAATAATAATAATAATAATAATAATAATAATAATAATATGATGAGTATAATCTGGACCAACCGAGAAAAAAAAAAAGTAATCGACAAATAAAAGATATCCAGAGGGAACCCCCCCCTTCCGATTTAAAACCCTAATTGCCCAAACCCCTTAAATTCTCCAAAATTCGTTGATTTCAGTCACACAATTCCCCTAAACTTCAATCTGTCACTTTACAGATCATAATCGTCGCCATGGATATTGAACTAAAGCAATCAGAACATATCGATCACTTCGTCAAACAAGCCTCAATCACTACTGATTCATCATCATCACTCGCAAACGTCATCATTGAAGCCACGTCACATCCTTCTCTTTTCGCTTTCTCTGAGATTCTTTCTGTTCCTAACATTCTCCAGGTCTCAATTTCTTGTAATCTTAATTTGCTTAGTAACCTAGCTGATGATCTCTATATATATTGTGTATCTATATACTCCGTACTTATTATGGTGATACGTACACATTGTGTATCTATAATAATCGTCTTAACAGATCCTACATATCTATTAGGCGATTAAATACTAAATGCTTATCTGAATGAGTTGTATAAAGGTCCGTGTTCTGATCAAGTAACTTTTTATGCAGCTTCAAGGAACGGATAATTCTGCTTACTTTGATTTGCTTCAGATGTTTGCCTATGGAACATGGAGTGAATACAAGAGTAGGTTTCTGACCTAATTACGCCTCATAACTTAATATAATGAGCTTAATCAAAATGAGCTTAATCACAATAAGCTTAATTATCATTGTAAAATTTTGTAGTAAATTAGAGTATATCGTTAAATTGCAAGTTGATTGTAATGTGATACATTTATGGATGTATTTACATGCTTTAAAAAACGCTTATGGTTCTTGTTTTATATAGTTAAGTTCTTTATCTTTATCTTTATCATTACAAGTAGGAATGATTTTGTGGAAGATGATGTATATATAAGTTTAGTTTAGCATTCCGTATAAACCGTTTGATATGTAACTTTTTTTATGTTTAAATGACATTTATAAATGAATTACAAGATGTTCGTCATCGTATAGAGATAGTCACTTTTGATGTACTGATGTAACATACCATTATATGTATTTGTCATAGTATATGTTCACTTTCTCTAGTTGTTGCCAAGTTCTATCCGTTCTTTACTATGAGGCTTGATTCAGTACAGCTTCTATAATCTGTGTATTTGATTTCAGAATTTAACATTATGTTTATTTTGTTTGCACTTTGTACATGGGATCAAGTTTGTTCATTTGTGTTTATGCTATGTAGGCAAAGCTAGTAATCTTCCTCAATTGACACCTGATCAAGTCTTGAAGTTAAAGCAACTTACAATGCTGACACTAGCTGAGTCTAACAAGGTTATCACCCTTCTCGTATTTGGTATCATTGAAGATTAATAGTTACATATATTGGTTAATGTTAGACAAATTCGTTAATCTCATAGTATTTGTTAAATTTATGTTGCCTTATTCTGTCCTTGGTTTCTGATGGCTCTCAGGTCCTCTCATATGACGTGCTACTGCATGAATTGGATGTTGGAAATGTTCGTGAGCTTGAAGATTTTCTTATTAACGAGTGTATGTATGTGGTAGGTGTTTACGCATGACCAAAATTTTATGTTTTGACTTTTGAGTTATATTGCATATGGTTTTGGGTAGTCAATTAAGTTAGTTGTAAATGATATTAATTGAAACTTTGTACTGTTTATTAGTTGCAAATGAGTTACATACTTTATGGTTTTGGGTAGTCAAGGAAGTTAGATGCAAATGATCAAATTAAAACTTTGTATTGTTTATTATTAGTATTATTGAACTTCTTTTTTCTTTGAGATTTTGTTCTCTCTGCATTCTTAGTTTTATTAAGAATTAAGAAATATATTAATAAAATATATTCATTCATTTGCAACTTAGCTTTCGTAGACCTTTGTAATCGATTTGATTTTATAATCCTGCTATTTATCATGTATGTGCAATTACCACATTTGAAATCCTGTTTGTAGGGTATCGTACGGGGCAAGCTAGATCAGTTGCGAAGATGTTTTGAGGTGTTATCCTGCAACTATCTTTCATAGTTTTATCACTATAAGTTTGCTTATGCATATTTACCTTTTTCTTAGTATTAATCGGTGCTATAAATTTTTGTCGTAGGTGCAATTTGCAGCAGGCAGGGATCTCAGGCCTGGACAACTAGGGAATATGATACATACACTCTCTGATTGGTAATCTCTAAATTATATTTATTCCTTTGTTACAATTATACACGAGTGTTTACATTACTGCTTTACTAGGTAGATGCATACATGTTCAATACAAGTTATAGATCAAAATAGAAGTACCATTTGAAAAAGCCACGGGCTTTGTAATGATAGAAATCGATTAGTAGGATATCACTTTATAATGTAACAGTGGTTAAGAACCTGTATATAATTTTCCATTTCTGTAGCCAGTTTCCAACTTAATGTATGATTAGTTTTTATGTATCATAAGATAAACTAGTATTTTACTAAAATGTTTTTGTTAATATGTGTAGCATCCATGTATATGATTACTAAATTTTACACTTCTTTGAGTACACCTTCATTCAATTAAATTTGTTATTTGATAAAGAAAAATGGCATTTCATAGGTTGGGAACATCAGATGGTTTACTTATTACAATTCAAGACAAGATGAAATGGGCAGAAACCATGAGTGAAAAGCACAAGAAACATCAAAAGAAAACTGAGAAAAAGCTTGAACAAGCGAAAAACACACTCTCCCTTAAGGTCAGTAGTACCATTCATTTCTCAAATAATGCCTAGGCAATATCAACGTACGTTGTGAATTAGGAATCATTATATACTGGATATTTTTGTCGATATGTCTCACTTACGTTGTGGCAGAAGTTACCAACTATAAGCAGGCCGACGTGGACCCCCAAGAACATGGGCTTTTATCGGAACATGATGGATTAATGGATTTTGTTAAAGATCGCCGATCCAAGAGGTAAATTATTTACTGTTTTGTTCTGTACTTATTTATAATGTAAAAAAGCTTTACTAACCGTGGGCTGAAACAAAAGCGAGCCATTTGCACGATCAGGTTGAAATAACTTTATAAATTGTCATTTTGGCAGCTCCATGCGATAATACGTGTCTGTAAATTTCTTTTTTTATAAAAAGTTATGTGATTATATTTAACACGAGAATCGGTTCTTGTTAGAGTTATAAAGTTATAAAGTCTCAATATTGTGGACCTAAATTAGTACAAAATGACTATTGGTGACAATTTGCTAATTTTAGCTCCCGTAATATGCCAGAAAGGATACAAGAACATTCTATACTAGAAATATGTAGATGTTTGTGATACAAACGTAACAATGACGTTATTTGATACTAATAAATGTTAATTTGGGATGACATACTTATTTTTAATTTAAATATTGCAGGAGACGACATCCAATAGGCTGATGGAGTGTCTTTTAAAGAATGAGTATCGGTTAGGCTGGAGAGCTTCTTTATCTTGGCGGTGTCACAACATTAGCCTATTGAGAAGTTGAACTAATTTTGAATAGTGTAGTTTTGGAGCTAGGCTTTATAAACTCTTAATCCAGTGAATTTGCCTTTGTTTTTATCTCTGTAATTGTTTTTTATAGGCTTGAGTTGCCACATTTGATATGTGCCAAACGGGGTTGGATGGGTTTGGGTAACGGGTCAAAATGGTTTTTGGTTAAAATGAGTCATGAGTCAGATTTTGAAATGGGTTCAAATGACCTTTTAAACGGGTTCAAATGGGTCAGGTTGCGTAATGGGTTGAAACAGGTCACGGGTCAAATAACTATGAACGCTTTCATAAATGTTTGACTAATGAAACTTATTATGATTCACAAAGGATTCAAACCTGGTTCACGCCTGCCTCTGAGGATAGGATCAGGTTCATGCAATGCGATTTGGGTTTCCTCCTGAAAGTGCGTGTGTGCGTGAAAAATGATCGCGAAGGTGGTTAAGTTTCTGGTTGATGTCGACAACTTGCTTTTAAAAAGTCTTTATTTATTGAACGTCGGGAATTAATACCTATTAAACATGTTTCTTTATATTTTGTATAGGACTCGATAAGTATTGGACCTTTTCTTAAGGTTTGAGGTTTACATTGCTAAACTTATTTTTCATGACCCAATTGATTCAAAATCTTGACCCAGTTAAATTAAATTTGAGAGAGTGGGTGTCAATTGCTAGATATACATTTGAAGATGATCGTATGCTTCTGAGTGTTGTGCATTTTATTCGCATGTCATCCTATGACATTAATTTAATGTGAAGTATTAAATCAAACTAGCTTGCTGGAAGTTGAGCAGCTCAATTTGAGTTTCATCAAAGTATGTATCTCAAGTTACCAAGACATTTAGCGACACTTATTTGACTGATATTATCAAGGTTCTTTTTTTTCCAGAAAATATTGAATGATAAATCTCCTAATAAATCACATCTTATCACTTTTCAACATTTACTTTTAGAAAATTTGAGCGTATATAATTCGAGGTTTATGACTTTTCTAGCTAGCTTTTTAACTGTAAATTACCAAAGCAAATGGTAATATATTATTTATTGCCACCAGACTCCAGTGAATCTGTGGGTCTTGGTTCAATCTTTGACAATGTCTTATTTAGTCTAATTAAGTGCTTTACCTAGCATTGGGGAGACGCCTAGGTTCCGATACCTGAGGTTTACCTGCTATAGAGAGCTAATGTGATCGTTCATTGGGGGTTTACCTTTAAACGTATTTTTTATGTTTTTAAACAATATATATATATATATATATATATATATATATATATATATATATATATATATATATATATATATATATATATATATATATATATATATATATATATATATATATATATATATATGATCAAGAGGGAAGTAACCAATCGGGGGGAAGCAAATTATTTTTTATTTTTTTTCGTTTTTTGAAAAAACTTTATTTACGAACATTATAGATTGGATGAAAATAAGAACATTTAGAAAAGACAATTCGTGATGAATGTTATTATTTTGGCGGGAAAACGCTCGAAGAAATAATATATAACAATTATCGTGTTTTTCGAGCGTATGTTGAGGTTTTAGACATTAGAGTTTAGATATTAGGGTTTAGATATTAGGGTTTATAGGGTTTAGATATTAGGGTTTAGAAATTTAGGGTTTAGGGTTTAGATTTAGGGTTTAGATTTAGGATTTAGATTGAGTTTTTAACACGAACGGTTTAGAGTTTACGGTTTAGGGTTTGGTGTTTTGGGTTTATAAACCCAAAACACCAAACCCTAAACCCTAAACCCTAAACCCTAAACTCTAAATCGGGCTAAATTTTACTTCACAAAATATGAAAAAAAAACGTTAACATTCTTCACGAACAATATTATCTTGAATGTTATTTTTGTCGATCGTTTTCCCGCCAAAATAATAACATTCATCACGAAGTGTCTTTTCTAAATGTTCTTATTTTCATCCAATCTATAATGTTCGTTAACAAATTTTTTTCAAAAAACGAATTTTTTTTTTGCTTCCCTCCGCTTCCCCCGATTGGTTACTTCCCCATTAATCCTGCCCCTATATACATGTGTAGAAGCAAAATTTTTTTTTTTTCCGTTTTTTTTGAATTTTTTTTTTCCGGCATCAAGATCACACGAAAATATGAACATTTAGAAAAGACACTTCGTGATGAATGTTATTATCTAGGCGGGAAAACGATCGACAAAAATAGCATTCAAGATAATATTGTTCGTGAAGAATGTGAACGTTTTTTTTTATGTTTTGTGAAGTAAAATTTAGCCCGATTTAGAGTTTAGGTTTTAGGGTTTAGGGTTTGGTGTTTTGGGTTTATTCCATAAACCCAAAACACCAAATCCTAAACCCTAAACTCTAAACCGTTCGTGTTAAAAATTCAATCTAAATCCTAAATCTAAACCCTAAACCCTAAATTTCTAAACCCTAATATCTAAACCCTATAAACCCTAATATCTAAAACCTCAAAATACGCTCGAAAAACACGATAATTGTTATATATAACTTCTTCGAGCGTTTTCCTGCCGAAATAAAAAACATTTATCACAAAGTGTCTTTATTAAATGTTCATATTTTCATCCAATCTATAATGTTCGTGAACAAAGTTTTTTCAAAAAACGAAAAAAAAAAGATTGGCTTCCCCGATTAGTTACTTCCCCCTTGATCCTACCACTATATATATATATATATATATATATATATATATATATATATATATATATATATATATATATAAAAGCGAGTAAGATGCTTGAAATATTAGGGTTTTCATTACCTGTAGTTCTATAACACAGATAAAGTGCATTTCCCGAACTCTTGAATATCAGAATTTATAATTAAATTAATGAGTATTAAATGTTGATGTTAATATTTAAAGAAATTTAAACTTAATTAAGTACACAATAAAGAAATTATGGAATTAATTAAATTCATATAACTTTAAACAACAAACACTTAAAGGAACTCTGTTTTGCTCCTTTTGGCAGTATAAATTTTCAAAGTCAATCCTAATCAATTGCAAATCATTTGGTTTCTTCATATTTTTCCATTGCTTTCATGGTCAGAAGTTTAAAAACCTGTTATCGGCTAGTAATTGAAGTAGAACCTTAACTTCATCCAATCCCCAAATATATAAATCTGTTATGGATTTCCAGAATCAACAGATAATTCGAAGAGATCCAAACAAACACAATCGAATTTCCACACAAGAAAGGAAATTGGAACTGAATTTGTATTATCAACAATTTGTTACAATTGGGGAAATTGAAATTACAGAGACATACATTTTTACAACAATTAGTAACGATCTAACTACTACAATCTATATACAATAGAATCTCAACAGAATCGAGCTGTATAGTTTGAACAACTTTTCCCTCCAAAAGTGTATACAACTTGACCTTCGTTGACTTCCACTTCATATCACTAGTCACCTGCTAGACACGTGCGTGTAAATGAAATTCATAACAATCCCCCATTCTTAAAATCATTCTTGTCCTCAAGAATGCTAAGGCGATACATTAAAATCTGGAAACGAAGAAGGATGTCATCAATGAGCTCCCAAGTAGCATCATCTGGTGACCCATTTGTCCATTGTACCAAAACATAAACTGCAGCTGCATTTCCTCTTTTTCTAGCTTCCTAGCCAACACCTTGGCAGGCTGAACTTCAAGTAGCCCATTAGGATCCAGGTGTGGCAATTTTCCCATAACAGCAGGCACTCACCCTTATGCAATTTCAATTGAGAAATTTGGAAAACTGGATGAATGTGAGCAGTAGGTGGCAATTGCAACTTGTATGCTACATTTCCCACTTTTGCCATTATCTTGAAAGGACCATAGTACTTAGGAGACAACTTATGTTGCTTGCCCCCTCTCAATGTGATCTGCCTATATGGCTGCAACTTAACATAAACCCATTGAGCAATTTGAAACTCTTTATCAGTCCGGTGCTTGTCTGCAAAGTTTTTCATACGATCTTATGCCCTTTTAAGATGGAATTTGAGCAAAGACAAAGCTGATTCCCTTGCTACCAAAGACCTATCCACAACATCCACCAAGCTATAACCTTTGGTGTATAAGATAGGCACAGGAGGTGGCTATCCATATAACACCTCAAAAGGAGTGGTATTGATTGAATTATAGTAATTGGTGTTATACCAATATTCTGCCAAAGTGTAACGTCCTCCCAATAGGGTCTGGAAGAAACGTTACTAATATCAAATAAACCAACATATTATAATACGAGAACAATACTAAATGAGAAAATTTAACTTTATTGAGTACGCAGCGGAAAATGAAATGTCGTTACAATAATGGAAATAACGATAAAGTAATTGTTTATATGCAGAAGTAATAAATGCGATATCTCTTGATCCTAAGTCCAAGTAGCATCACATAAGTAGTAGATAAGAAAGCTTGAATCAAACAGCACCTGAGACAAAACATGCTAAAGTGTCAACCAAAAAGGTTGAGTGAAGTTCATAGGTTTAACAAAAGTAGTTATCGTTGTTTTTAGACCACAAGATTTAGTTGTAAAGTTGATCTCCCGCAGGATCAAAAAGTAGATCTCGCAGATCCAAAAGTTATGCCAGTGCGTGATATTTAGACTAAACGTTCAAGTTTGCCCCATGACAAGTTGTGTCTGTCCTTGTCGGTTTAAATTTCATTATCAAGTAATACAAAGACTGAGTCAAATGTATCGGGGACGTTACTCCCGATAGGCCTACCCCCAATAAATAAGCATGCCGCAGCACTTAAAAATATCACTGTAGGGACTTAGTCGGACGTAGCCGGGTATAGCATAGTTTTAGCAGTTGGTACTTGTGTCTAAATTGTAAATAGTAAAAGCAGCATGTGTCTCACCCCAAATAAGTTAAATAAGTTTGCTAGCAATAAAGAGTGGGGCTATGAATTCACCTTAGTAAGTAGAGAGAGTTATTCCTCGGAATAGAGAGTTGAACGAGTGAGCAGGAAAGTCAACCTATTGACATTTAAGAGTAGTTAAGTGTTTTGCCCATGTTTAAGTTTAAGTATGTGTTTAAGTATAGTTTGTTTTACTAAGTTTCTATTCCTAGTAAGTTACTATTTTTATAAAGTTTCTATTTTTAGAAAGTTTCTTATTTTACTAAGTTTCTATGACTAGAGAGTTTCTACTTTTATGAGTGTTTCCATTTTAGGATACTTGCCGTATTAGATAAGCTTCCAATCACCCCTTTCCCTTCGAATGGCTAATTTAGATCTAGGGGCTTGAGCCATAGGACCCTTTAAATCGGAAATCCAAACCCTCTGCCTAGAATCTCGTAGAAACCATTCGTCAAGAAAGTTCGAAGATCTATACATCTCTAATACATATCCCAAAATGTTTTTGTGCTACAATATAATTAGTAGGTTATAGGTGCTAGTAATAGTAATAGTGTATACATGTTAAGTACTAGTATAAGTAGTATTAGGGTTTCATTAATTAGGGTTAGTTAATTAAAGTAGTAATTAATAACTAGGGTTTAGTAATTAATGTCCTAGGGTTTCATAAATGTTTAGAGTTTAATTAATTAGGGTTTAAGAATTATAGTTTAGGTGTAATTAGGGTTTAAGGTTTTAATATGTATATGTATATATAATTCGTATATATATGTATATATATATATATATATAAATATTTTTTTTACATGTATATATGTATATATAAATCTAGGTGTGTTTATGTATATACTTATGAATAACAAGTTTATAATATGAATATGAATTATCAAAGATCAAAGTTTATGTAAATAGTTTAGGGTTTATGTTATACCTTTGAAGATTCAAGATAATTAACAAAGAAAAGATGAACACGATGAAGATGGAAGATCAAAGCCTTGAAAATCTTGAAGAACTCCTTGAAGATTCTTGAAGAACACGAAGAACAAGCTTGAAGATCCGAATACCACAAGAGAGGGAGAGGGAGAGATTGTTTTTGAGAGAGGATTTTGGTGTGATTTGTAAATGAGAAACTAGGTGTTTATATAGTGCAAGTATTAGAGTGTTAGTCAACATAAGGATGTTCTAATTAATGATTTTATTTTGTTTTATAATTTTTAGTCAACAATAGGTGGTACTAGTTTATAATTAGTCAACATAAGGATGTACTAGTTTACACTTTATTTTTAGTCAACATAAGGATGTAAGATTTTTTTAGTCTCATTATTATTACTATTATTATTATTATTATTATTTTTACATTTACTACATGATAAGTATTATTTTCTTTTTACTAATTCATGACTTGTATATATTTAGTTCCCAATTGTTTTATTATTTATATAAATGTCACTTTTTATTTATTACTTATAGGTTATTAGTTATAATATTACATAAATGCATAAATTTTAATTAGCAGTGAGTGTCGACTAACAGTTTATTATTTTCATCTTTTATTAACTTGTCAATTTTTGTACAAAGTTAATTAATATGTTTTCTAACTCTTAACACTTAACAATTGTTGATTAAAGTTTAATCATTAAGTTTTAATTATATTGTTTGGGCTTTTAATATTGGAAAAATATAGAATGGAAAAAATGAGGGTCGTTATAGTACCTCCCCGTTATTGAAAACTTCGTCCCGAAGTTTTTAGGTAGTTTCCTCGTTTGCATCAGCAGTTGAGAAGAGATGGGGATATTTCCGTTTCATATGGTCTTTGCGTTCCCAGGTATATTCGGGGCCTCTACGCGAATTCCAACGGACTTTAACGATAGGTATATTGCTTTTACGCGTTTGTTTGACCTCTCCTTCCATGATTTCTATAGGTTATTCAACGAAGTGCATTTTATCATTAATGCGAATATCATTCAAAATGATGATGTTATACAAGTCATTTCAGTAAATTGGATACATGAAATGTGTTATGAATAGTACTGAGCTCATTTAAAACCTTGAGCATTTTATGCCACAATATTAGGGCAGACAAACAAAGAGGAGTTCGTGAAAATCACAGTCATGAAATTTGATAGAGATCTTCATTGTTTACAACAAGAATATTTTAATGATGAATATAAGTTGAAAAATAAAGTTTTATCACTATTGAATAATATGGATAAAACGATTCGTTTATAGGAAGAGTATAAATGAAGCTATCATAAAAGAGTGAAATGAGAAAATTAAATGTTCGCCTTAACTTTTGACGTAGTCACGATTGATTTCCGGAATTCAAGGAATTAAAGGAAATCTTCGTAATCTATAAGATTTGATTCTCCGGTATTTACGAAATTTTGAGATTTGTTTGATTAAATGCGGTGATTTGCCTCGATTGATGTGTTTGGAATTTTGCTATAAATTAGCTTCTTTCGTTTCATTATCTTCACCACTTCTATACTTTCTTTCTCAATTCAAACTTTCAAAAGATTAAGAAAATGCTTAATCCAGTTCTGATCCTGGTTATTATATTGACCATCTATGCAGTCATTCTTCTTTTTCTTTTACCGCCAGAGGAATCTGTTTACTTCTACTATGCTCTTGGGGTTATAGTGTTTTTAATTATCCCGTGTCTTTATATTGCTATACGCATTGATATACACGGTTTGTAATTTCGGAGTCGTTATCGGGCTTTATATTTTCCCTTATATGTCGGAGCTTTATGCTTTTGTTTCTTCTTCCCGACTTCAAGTCAAGCGAGTAATGGTCCAGAATTCATAGGTATGAAGTTTCGAATGATCATAATATATAAAGTAGAAAGGAAATGTAATAGCACGATTTGATTTGTCATATTACCAGAATATCCGGAAAAGACCGAATCATCAAGAAAAATATGTTCTTGATATATTTAGAGGTTAAATAGAATGTAAGAGTCGTGTAACATGGAAAATGATGATTATAAAATCTATGAATCATCATCTTCCATTAAAAACTTAGCATGACTTACTGTAATATAATCACGTTGGCCTGACGTCATTATATTATACTAACTCATGCTTCAATTCCCAACACTTCTTCAAAGCATTTATAATTTAAACTCGAATTTTACAGAATATAGAAACTAAAACAGTTTCCTTTATAAAGATATCGCAAAGAGATACTTAATTGCGGACATGAATCGTTATGAAGATATCTTTCGAAATATAGAGGATATTTATGATGATATTTTGGAATTTCTAAGTTCGAAAGTTGATGAAGAAAAATTTTCCGCAAGCTTTTAACATGACTTCGGAGCAAGATATTCTCTAAAGATTTCACCGGATCCAAAATTACCTGGATTCTTTGAATATAGGGTTTGACCCTTGTGTTTGTCCTTAGTCTCCTCCATGGTTAGCTCAATCCGTTTTTCAGTTCCAAATTTTCTTTTGAGCTTTTCCAACGTACCATTCTTTATTATCAAACTGTTGGCCCTTAAGACCATCTACAATTTTTCTGTTTCCTCTGCATTTAATGCAGCCATATTTGAATCATCGGTTATCAATCCGAAATGGTTTCAAGAAATTTCATTTTTAGATGATTAAACGCTGATTGCGATCGTCAAGATTCAAAGGATGTTTTCAAGAATTTTAAATTTGAAGTGTTTAAGCGTAAGATGCATCCATCAATGGATCTAACGGTTGACGAAGAAATGTTGTGATTTTCAAAAGTAAGGAATGGTAAGTTCGGTGGTTTGATTTGATAATTCATCATAGAATACGAATGAATATAATTCATGAATGTAGTGATCTTTAGGAAGATAACACTTGCTAAAGCTTTACTTAAGTTTCGATATGTCAAAATCAGAGTATGTAACTGAATTTGTATGAAAATGGTTTTTCTTTGGTGAACATATACATATATCATGTGAATGTAAGTAGTATAGTTAACAACTGCTGAATCAGAATGGAAGAATGTACAATGTAACATATTTATATGAGATATGAATATCTCTCGGGTTTTACCTACCCGTTAAAATATTTTTTACAATTAACAGTTTGTACAAAAGAGAAGATATACGTTCATATATGTATTCTTCAGATGTAATCATGGTTTTAATGAGCTAATATAATATTAAACTCATTTGATTTGCTGTTGAAACGAGAATAAATAATCTCCAAAACCTTAGAGATTTCATAATTGTCGTGAAATATTTCGCTAATGAAGTTATGAATTAATACTTCATCGTTCATTGTTATTGATATACTTCGGTATATGATGTTGGTGCTCTTGGAATTCTTGTGAAATTCATAAGGCACTAATGATATTTTCTAGAAAGTTTCGAGTACATCGAAAATTAAAGTATACAATCAATCATATATTTGAGTAATACACTTGGTTTATTACGAAATGGAGTTTATTGTATTGAAGCAATGATTAACGATTGTTAAGTTATTAACAAAAGATGTACATCATAGCATATTGTGATATGAATTAACCATGTAGTACATACTAGTTAAGATTCACACGTAATAGCTTAGTACGAAAAGATTTATTATTGTTCTAATCCATATATATAAAGTATACATATGTAATTCTTCAGGAAGAATGAGTCAATACATCTTAACTCATTATTAATAATATTCCTTGGTATCTATGGGGCGTATGATGTTGATGTTTGAGGTACTGAGTGCGATGTTGAGGCGTGGAATGCGGATGTTGTCGTTGGTGAAGCTGGTGATGTTGGTGGTGATGTTGGTGGTGATGCTGATGGTACTGGTGGTACTGGTTATGCTGCTGGTGCTGCTGCTGGTGTTCGTAGGTTTCGCACCATATTCTCCAGAGCCACTACTCGAGCGCGAAGCTCGTTGACTTCTTCTATTATTCCGGGATGATTGGCGGTTCAGACAAGTGGATGAATAAGATCTAAAATTTTAGATATTATATATTCGTGACTGGATATCCTGGAAATGAGGGTGAAAATAGTGTTCCGAACGGGTTCGCCAGTAAGTGCTTCAGGTTCTTCACCAAGAGGTGAATTCGGTTGGTGGAAGGGATCACCTTCTTCTTGTCTCCATTGATTAAGTTTACTACGAACCCATCCCCAATTCATCCAAAATAGATGATGGCTGATTGGTTGGTTCATTCCGGTTACGCTGCCATTGGAGCTCGAAGAGTTCGAGGAATCCATATTATGTGTTTGGAATTAGGGTTTTTGATATGAGATTAGTGTTGAATACTGGATGATATATTCGTCTCCTCGAATACGTGTATATAGCAAAAAGATTTCCGTAATTTACGGAGGGAATTTAGGAAAAGTGTTAGACAAAATCTATTGGGATAGATACGATAAGATATAATAAGATATGATGTGTCTATACTTTAATAATGGCAGTATGACGTGTCGAGATCATAAAGTGATAAGTATGTAATCTAATAATCTTTTGATTAAAGACTTTCAATTCGTATACTGTGATAACCCAATGACATTTTTCGATTCATAAACCGATGCATAAAGGCATAAGGCATATAGGTACGTGATATAACAGGGAGTTATATACGTTTGTGTGTGAGTAGTAACAATTATAAGAGTTTCAAAATCATGGATAATATTTCATGTAATACATATGTAATACACATAACCATGATAGATGACTTATGAATGTCAAGAATTTCTGAAATCATTGTGTCGCATTTAGATGCGGTGGTGTAATTGGATAGTACTCAGGAAAGTGAGCAGAGTTCTTAGATTAGCTCGTCATTCTAAGATAAGTAAAGTTTATAAAGTATAGTGTAGCATTTAACAGTTAAAGGCAACAATTAAAGGCACTATGGTCAAGAAAAGTTGTAGTCCTACATTAGGAAAGAGACTTTGATTAGAATCTTTAAGTCAAGTTTGGTAAAGCATGATTATTAAGATTATAAGGCAATCCTAAGTGCTTTAAGTGTAAGGCAGGAAAGGTTATAGTTTCCTAGATTGCTAAGGCACCCTAGCTAGCAAGTAAGGCACACATAAAATTGCAATCCTGGTTCTCTATAACAGCCTGGTTATGCTCTGATACCAATCTGTAACGTCCTCCCAATAGGGTCTGGAAGAAACGTTACTAATATCAAATAAACCAACATATTATAATACGAGAACAATACTAAATGAGAAAATTTAACTTTATTGAGTACGCAGCGGAAAATGAAATGTCGTTACAATAATGGAAATAACGATAAAGTAATTGTTTATATGCAGAAGTAATAAATGCGATATCTCTTGATCCTAAGTCCAAGTAGCATCACATAAGTAGTAGATAAGAAAGCTTGAATCAAACAGCACCTGAGACAAAACATGCTAAAGTGTCAACCAAAAAGGTTGAGTGAAGTTCATAGGTTTAACAAAAGTAGTTATCGTTGTTTTTAGACCACAAGATTTAGTTGTAAAGTTGATCTCCCGCAGGATCAAAAAGTAGATCTCGCAGATCCAAAAGTTATGCCAGTGCGTGATATTTAGACTAAACGTTCAAGTTTGCCCCATGACAAGTTGTGTCTGTCCTTGTCGGTTTAAATTTCATTATCAAGTAATACAAAGACTGAGTCAAATGTATCGGGGACGTTACTCCCGATAGGCCTACCCCCAATAAATAAGCATGCCGCAGCACTTAAAAATATCACTGTAGGGACTTAGTCGGACGTAGCCGGGTATAGCATAGTTTTAGCAGTTGGTACTTGTGTCTAAATTGTAAATAGTAAAAGCAGCATGTGTCTCACCCCAAATAAGTTAAATAAGTTTGCTAGCAATAAAGAGTGGGGCTATGAATTCACCTTAGTAAGTAGAGAGAGTTATTCCTCGGAATAGAGAGTTGAACGAGTGAGCAGGAAAGTCAACCTATTGACATTTAAGAGTAGTTAAGTGTTTTGCCCATGTTTAAGTTTAAGTATGTGTTTAAGTATAGTTTGTTTTACTAAGTTTCTATTCCTAGTAAGTTACTATTTTTATAAAGTTTCTATTTTTAGAAAGTTTCTTATTTTACTAAGTTTCTATGACTAGAGAGTTTCTACTTTTATGAGTGTTTCCATTTTAGGATACTTGCCGTATTAGATAAGCTTCCAATCACCCCTTTCCCTTCGAATGGCTAATTTAGATCTAGGGGCTTGAGCCATAGGACCCTTTAAATCGGAAATCCAAACCCTCTGCCTAGAATCTCGTAGAAACCATTCGTCAAGAAAGTTCGAAGATCTATACATCTCTAATACATATCCCAAAATGTTTTTGTGCTACAATATAATTAGTAGGTTATAGGTGCTAGTAATAGTAATAGTGTATACATGTTAAGTACTAGTATAAGTAGTATTAGGGTTTCATTAATTAGGGTTAGTTAATTAAAGTAGTAATTAATAACTAGGGTTTAGTAATTAATGTCCTAGGGTTTCATAAATGTTTAGAGTTTAATTAATTAGGGTTTAAGAATTATAGTTTAGGTGTAATTAGGGTTTAAGGTTTTAATATGTATATGTATATATAATTCGTATATATATGTATATATATATATATATAAATATTTTTTTTACATGTATATATGTATATATAAATCTAGGTGTGTTTATGTATATACTTATGAATAACAAGTTTATAATATGAATATGAATTATCAAAGATCAAAGTTTATGTAAATAGTTTAGGGTTTATGTTATACCTTTGAAGATTCAAGATAATTAACAAAGAAAAGATGAACACGATGAAGATGGAAGATCAAAGCCTTGAAAATCTTGAAGAACTCCTTGAAGATTCTTGAAGAACACGAAGAACAAGCTTGAAGATCCGAATACCACAAGAGAGGGAGAGGGAGAGATTGTTTTTGAGAGAGGATTTTGGTGTGATTTGTAAATGAGAAACTAGGTGTTTATATAGTGCAAGTATTAGAGTGTTAGTCAACATAAGGATGTTCTAATTAATGATTTTATTTTGTTTTATAATTTTTAGTCAACAATAGGTGGTACTAGTTTATAATTAGTCAACATAAGGATGTACTAGTTTACACTTTATTTTTAGTCAACATAAGGATGTAAGATTTTTTTAGTCTCATTATTATTACTATTATTATTATTATTATTTTTACATTTACTACATGATAAGTATTATTTTCTTTTTACTAATTCATGACTTGTATATATTTAGTTCCCAATTGTTTTATTATTTATATAAATGTCACTTTTTATTTATTACTTATAGGTTATTAGTTATAATATTACATAAATGCATAAATTTTAATTAGCAGTGAGTGTCGACTAACAGTTTATTATTTTCATCTTTTATTAACTTGTCAATTTTTGTACAAAGTTAATTAATATGTTTTCTAACTCTTAACACTTAACAATTGTTGATTAAAGTTTAATCATTAAGTTTTAATTATATTGTTTGGGCTTTTAATATTGGAAAAATATAGAATGGAAAAAATGAGGGTCGTTATACAAAGCTATCCACTTGACCCAATCCTTGGGCTTTTCACCAGACATACATCTCAAGTAGCATTCTAACCCCTTGTTAACTATCTCAGTTTGTCCATCTATTTGAGGATGGTATGCAGTGGACAAACTAAGTGTCACCCTCATTAGCTTGAAAAATTCCTGCCAAAACAAGCTAATAAATACTTTATCTCTGTCACTAATGATAACTTGTGGCATACCATGAAATTTGTACACATTATCCATGAAAACAGCAGCTACTTGTGCAGCAGTAATGGGATGTGATAATGGCATAAAATGTGCATAGTTACTCAATCTGTCAACCACTACCATAATGACAGTTTTACCCCCAGATGGTGGCATTCCTTCTATAAAATCCATTGAGATCTCACTCCAAACCTTAGAGGGAATGGGCAAGGGTTGTAATAACCCTGGGTATTGTGTCAAATCAGGTTTACACCTTTGATAAATGATGCAATTCCTTATGAACTGTTTCACATGTCTTCTAAGCTTCTTCCAATAAAAATTTGCACTGAGTTTTTGAATAGTTGAGATCATACCAGAGTGACCTCCAGTTGAGTCATTATGTAAGTGAGTAATCAAATCTTTCCTCAAGGTTTCATCTTTTCCCACCACCAACTTACCCTTCCTTCTCAATTGTCCATTATGCCAAGTATAATGCTTGAACCTATTAGGGTTGGCCTGCAAATCACCAATAATCTGCTGCAGATATGTATCTAACATCACATTATCTGCAATTCTTTTAGGTAATTCACTAGTGATGGTAGTAGTAGCTGAAATGTCCCGTTCATATCGATTATAAACGTTTCATATTAATTGATTTCGTTGCGAGGTTTTAAACTCTATATGAGACGTTTTTCAAAGACTGCATTCGATTTTTAAAATAAACAATAACCTTTATTTTATCGATAAAGGTTTAAAAACATTATGAAGATTATCAAATAATGATAATCTAAAATATAGTGTTTTCACAAGACCATTACATAATGGTTTACAATAATATTACACAACAACTTAAGCCTTCGAATGCAGTTTTTAAACAATATTATACAAGCATGCAGACTCCAATCCTGTCTTTATTTAGCATGCAACAGCGGAAGCTCTTAACAATCACCTGAGAATAAACATGCTTAAAATGTCAACAAAAATATTGGTGAGTTATAGGTTTAACCTATATATTTAACAAATCGTAATAATAGACCACAAGATTTCATATTTCCATTTCTCATAAACAACATGCATGCATATAGCAATCTGCATAAAAATCATTCATACGGTGAACACCTGGTAACCGACATTAACAAGATGCATATAGAATATCCCCATCATTCCGGGACTCCCTTCAGATATGATAAAATCGAAGTACTAAAGCAGTTCAAATTCTATGACTGGGGCTTGTTAGTGTCCATAGATCTATCTTTAGGATTCGCGTCAATTAGGGGCCAATTCCCTAATTCTTAGGCTACCAAGCAAAAAGGGCCATATTCGATTTCGATAATTCAACCATAGAATGTAGTTTCACGTACTTGTGCCTATTTTGTAAAACATTTATAAAACTGCATGTATTCTCATCCCAAAAATATTAGATTTTAAAAGTGGGACTATAACTCACTTTAACAGATTTTTCCTTCGTCGAAAAATAACACTTGGCCACTGGTCGATTCACGAACCTATAAC
Organism: Rutidosis leptorrhynchoides; assembly: GCF_046630445.1. NCBI lineage: Eukaryota > Viridiplantae > Streptophyta > Magnoliopsida > Asterales > Asteraceae > Rutidosis > Rutidosis leptorrhynchoides. Next base: position 222,913,051 of record NC_092335.1, read on the forward strand.
AAATATATACATATATATATATATATCAAAGTATGATCGAAATATATTCATACCATATTTGATTATGTTTTAACGATTTAAGTTTGTTATGTTGATAGTCCAACGTTGTAGTCCACAATTAATTGTCCCAGTTAGTAGTACAGAAATAAATCAATATAATTTCTCGAATCAATCCACGACCCAGTGTATACAAGTCTCAGGGTCGATCACAACTCAAAGTATATATATTATTTTGGAATCAACCTCAATCCTGTATAGCTAACTCGATCATTACCGCATATAGAGTGTCTATGGTTGTTCCAAATAATATATATAGATGACGTCAATATGATATGTCAAAACATTGTATACGTGTCTATGGTCTATCAAGTTTACATAATATATGTTAGAATACACATATAATAAAATATAAGTTAGTTAGGATATGGTTAGTATAGATTTTTGTAAAATCATCCCGTAGTCAAATTAACCATTTTTAACCAATTTTGTTTTACCCATAACTTCTTCGTTTTAAATCCGTTTTGAGTGAATCGAATTGCTATGGTTTTATATCGAACCAAAGATTACTAATCTAAACAGAAAAAGTGTAGGTTTATAGTCCGAAATATAAGTTACAAGTCATTTTTGTAAGAGGTAGTCATTTCAGTCGAAAGAACGACGTCTTGATGACCATTTTGAAAAACATACTTCCACTTTCAGTTTAACCATGATTTTTGGATATAGTTTCATGTTCATAAGAAAAATCATTTTTCCAGAAGAACAACTTTTAAATCAAATTTTATCATAGTTTTTAATTATCTAACCCAAAACAGCCCCCGGTTTCACTACGACGGCGTATGTCTGATTTTACGGTGTTCTTCGTGTTTTCAGGTTTTAAATCATTAAGTTAGCATATCATATAGATATAGAACATGTGTTTAGTTGATTTTAAAAGTTAAGTTAGAAGGATTAACTTTGTTTGCGAACAAGTTTAGAATTAATTAAACTATGTTCTAGTGATTACAAGTTTAAATCTTCGAATAAGATAGTTATATATTTATGAATCAAATGATGTTATGAACATCATTATTACCTAAAATTTAGTAGGTAAACCTACTGTAAGTGATAAGAATTGATCTAGCTTCAAAGGATTCTTGGATGGCTTGAAAGTTCTTGATGTAGAATCATGACACGAAAACAAGTTCAAGTAAGATTATCACTCGAATTAAGATTGTTATAGTTATAGAAATTGAATCAAAGTTTGAATATGAATATTACCTTGAATTAGAAAGATATCATACTATAAATAAGGAAGATTTCTTGAGGTTGGATGATCACTTGAAATGGATTTGCAAGATTGGAAGTAAGCTAGCAAACTTGGAAGTGTTCTTGATATGTTCTTGAGTTGTTGTTTTATAAGTTGGTTTATGTATGGATTTATGAGCTAGATTTATGTAGATTTTTATGAAGATGATGAAGAATACTTAGAACATGAAGAGAGAACTTGAGAGAGATGTGTTTGATGCATAAAAATGGAAATGAAAATGTGTTTGTGTGTGTCAACTTTCACGTGAACTAGGGATGGCAATATAGTTTCCATTAGTTTGTAATTTTGTGTAATCATTCATGATAGATGTTAAATGATAGTTCCCACATGTCTTGGTGACTCACAAGGCTGCTAAGGAGCTGATCATTGAGTGTATATACCAATAGTAAAAATATCTAGAAGTTGTGTATTGTACGAGTACGAATATGGGTGCATACGAGTAGAATTGATGATGAAAACGAATGAGAATGTAATTGTGACCAACTTTGATAAGTATGAGTGTTTTGATATGTGTCTTGAAGTTTTCTAAAAGTGTATTAATACATCTTAATACACTATATGTATATACATTTAACTGAGTCGTTAAGTCATCGTTAGTCGTTACATGTAAGTGTTGTTTTGAAACCTTTAAGTTAACGATCTCATTTAATGTAGTTAATCCATTGTTTATTATATCTAATGAGATCTTAAATTATCATATTATCATAATAACATAGTGTATGAATATATCTTAATACAATATATATATATATATATATATATATATATATATATATATATATATATATATATATATATATATATATATATATATATATATATATATATATATATATATATATATATATATATATATATATATATTAAAAAATCGTTACAACGATAATCGTAACATATATAACTCGTTTCGAAACTCTTAAGTTAGTAGTCTTGTTTTACATATGTAGTTCATTGTTAACACATTTAATGATATACTTAATTATCATTTTATCATGTTAAACATAGTGTATCAATATCTTAATATGATTCATATGTATTTACTAAGATGTTGTTATAACGATAATCGTTATATATATATCGTTTCGAGTTTCTTAATTCAATAGTCTCATTTTTATGTATATAACTCATTGTTAATATACTTAGTGAGATACTTACTTATCATAATCTCATGTTAACTATATATATATATATATATATATATATATATATATATATATATATATATATATATATATATATATCATGTAGTTTTTACAAGTTTTAACGTTCGTGAATCGCCAGACAAACTGGGTGGTCAATTGTCTACATAAACTCATTTCAATTAATCAAGTCTTAACAAGTTTGATTACTTAACATGTTGGAAACATTATTCAGGTAAATATCAATTTCATTTAATATATAAACATGGAAAAGTTCGGGTCACAACCTACCCGTTAAAAAAATTTCGTCCCGAAATTTTAAGCGGTTGGAGGTGTTGACGCATCATCTGAAAATAGGTGCGGGTATTTCAGCTTCATTTGATCTTCATGCTCCCAGGTGAACTCGGGTCCTCTACGAGCATTCCATTGAACCTTAACGATTGAGATTTTATTTTGCTTAAGTCTTTTAACCTCACGATCCATTATTTCGACGGGTTCTTCAATGAATTGTAGTTTTTCATTAATTGTAATCTCGTCTAATGGAATGGTGAGATCTTCTTTAGCAAAACATTTCTTCAAATTCGAAATGTGGAAGGTGTTGTGTACACTCGCGAGTTGTTGAGGTAACTTGTCATACCCCCAAATAGGGCCGGGGAAATATGACTTCACAATATCACAACACAAGTATGTATAAACGAGAATGACTCTATATGCGACGTTTTAATTAAAAACCAATGTATTATAAGCAGCGAAAAGTATTAAGTCATTACAAATGACTCCTTAAAATTTAAATGTAATCTAAAATGTTCTAATGCAATGATATGAATGATGATATGCGGACTCCAAAAGCAGCAAAGTCCAAATAGCAAATAATCATTAGCAATCTTCACCTGAGACAAAACATGCTTAAAGTGTCAACCAAAAATGGTTGAGTGAACAACATAGGTTTATCAATAATAACCAAGTTTTTAGACCACAAGATTTAATTATAAAGATTAATCAGTTCGGTAGTAGTGCTGGGGTATATGATATCGAAACTAACCATAAGTTACCCTAAACACATCACGTTCGTGTATTTGAATCATTATTATGTATCCATTGACCAACAGTCATTCGGATAGAGACGTCACTCTCAATAGGCCTACTCACAATAACTAAGTTTGCGTTTATACGTAGCAATTAACGATATCATGGCAGGGATTTAGCATGAATCAAAGCATGTTAGCACAGTTTGAATTAATCAAAATAAAGTTTTCATGTACTCGTGTCTAAGCGTAAAAACAGTTTAAAAGCAAGCATGTGTCTCACCCCAAAAGTTTAAAATAAGTAATAGAGAAAGTTAAAAATTGGGGCTATGAAGTTCACCTTAATAGCAGATAGATATTCCACGCAAGTTATATGATCGGAGTATGTAATCGGAGATCTCAACCTAGAGATATAATGTTCGATTAGTTAATGTCTAATAGACATAAAGTTTGTTTATTAATATAGCAAACTATATTAACAGTGACCGTTTTCGAGAAAGTTATATTTATATAAGTGATAATATACTTAGTGTACTTAAGTGTTACTATATAGATAAGTGTATAGGTTATACTAATAATAGTATTATTAGTCTTTAATTAACTATTATGTATACTTATCTTTATATGTTACATATATAGATATACTTTTATGTGATACATACATATATATATTCTTTATTATTATTATTATACATGTATGTGTTCATAACTATATGGTATATATATATTAGGTGTAGGTGTTACATATACATATATAAGTGTGAGATGATACATATATATACACTTATTACTTTTATTATTAAGTTTACTAACTTATATAACTTACCTAATACACATCCATACATACATACACACGTACATATACATACATACACACACACACACACACACACACACACACATATATATATATATATATATATATATATATATATATATATATTTACATATACACATATACACATATATACAATGTATACATGTACGTACATACGTATGCATGCATGCATGCATGTATATCATTATGATTGTACTTTACTAATCAACCCTAAAATATTAGTAATCATTATTCTCCTACATAAAATCATAACCTTTTATTTACTAACACATCCAAGTTTATAATCATAATACTTAATCATTATTCATCAACCCTAATCTTTATTAACCATAATTATTATCCAAATCTTTTAACCATTTACTTATCTAGTTTATACATATCAAGATCATAATCTTTCATTATCCTTCATAACCTTATTAACATACTTAATCTTATTAATCATAATAACTAATCATACTTTCAACTTATTCATTACTCATCTAACTTATTCATAATCTTTTAAGTTTAACAACCTTTAACCTTATTAATCACATCATAATCTAGTTCACTTTTATTTATAAACATAATCATGATTCAATAACCTTAAACTTATTGATCTCAAACATTATCTATAATATTTTAACTTTATTAACTAGTTCATACCATAATAATTATTCTTACATCCTATAATTATATTTATTATTCATAATCTTTATCTTCTTTATTAAAAATCATAACACCTTTAATCTTATTCATTTACATAATCTTAATTCTTCAAACTTATTAATAAACTTGTAACCCTTATTCATAATCATCTTTATATACCATTCGTAATCCTTATTCTTTATCAAATTATTACTTCATATTCAAGATCATACTCTATATCATAATCATCTTCTTATAATCATACTTTTAACTTTTTCCTTATCTTATTAATCTAATCATAAACTCTCTTATTTTATTCATAACCGTAATTCAACAACCTTAAGTTATTTATCATATTCATTATCATTATTCATGCTTATTTAACATGATACTTAAAGTAACAACTAAAAAGTAATTGATTTAAAAGCAATATTATACTAGGGTTTTAGACTACCTTAACAAGATTAGAGATCTAAGATGATGATAATGATACGAAGCAGAACAGAAACCAGTATCAGCAGCAACAACGAACCAAAAGAGGGTTTCTTTGGGTCTTCTTGATCACGTACAGCTGCAACAAAAACCCAGAAAAAGTCGCAGCAACTATGGGGATTTGTAGGGCTGTTTTGATCATGCAAACAAGCAGAATCACAATAGGTTTTTGGGGTCGATTCCTGGGCTGTTTTATGGCGAAACAGAAGCTGGATAACAGCAGCAACAATGAACACTTTTGTGGCTATTGAAGGTCACAAATTGCAGCAAGAAACAGGAGGGTTTTGAGGGATGTTTTGGTCGACGGAAAACAACGGGTTTGATGATGATGATTGGCAACTGAAAAGGGCTGAATGGGAGGCTGAAAGTGTCGAATGAGCAGGCTATTTGGTGGGGTTATAAGTCGACTGCAACAGCAAGGTTGAAGGCTGCTTTCAGTCAATTAATTTGGAGGGAAAATGGTTGTGATGGTTGACGTGTGGAAGGCTGTAAGTGTCGACTGCAGGTGGAGTTTTTCAGTCAACAAGCAGGAGGGTTTTTGGGTTATGTTAGTCGACTAAGAAAGGAGGGAAACTGTAGGAAAGTAGTCGACAATTGCAGCAGGAAAATTATGGTGAATAACTTGGAAAAACTTGAGTGTATTTATAAATTATTTGGTTTCCTAATTGCTCTCAAGTTACTTGGAGATCAAGGAGACTAATTAGAATCAAACTAGGACTTTTAAATACTTAGGGATCAAGTTTATATTTCTGCATTTTATTTCCTAACATCCGATTCATAAAACATAAACATATTTATTTATTTCTTTTTTTACGGTTCTTTATTATTTATTTAAGTATTTTATATTTTATTATTATTATTAATATTTAGGGTTACATTTATTTAAATTACATTTTATTAAATTATTAGTCCCCAACTTTTATTACTTGTTGATTTGGTTCTAGTTAGTTTATATCGATTTTTAGTACTTATAAAATGTCACATTTAGTATTTCATATAGTTTTTTATTTATTTATTAAATTAGTATTAGGGTTAGGGTTTACAAGATTAGGGTTTAGTATTTAATGTATAGGGTTAGGTTTTAAGATTAATAAATTCAAGAATTAATTAAGATCATTAATTATGATCAGATAACAACCCTAATAATAACACCCAGAATATGACAATGAAACCCTAAGGGCAATTCGGTAAATTCGGAAGGGAAAAGTGAGGGTTGTTATAGTACCTCCCCGTTAATTTAAACTTTATCCCGAAGTTTCAGGAAGTCTTCTCGGATGCATCAACATTTAAGAACATATGAGGATATTTTCGCTTCATCCGGTCTTCACGTTCCCAGGTATACTCGAGGCCTCTACGTAAATTCCAACGGATCTTAACAACAAGAATAGAGCTTTGTTTCAAACGTTTAATCTTACAATCCATAACTTCTATAGGTTTTTCGGTGAAGTGCAATTTATCATCATTGCGAAGATCATTCGAGGGAATAACAAGTATGTCATCAACAAGACACTTTTTAAGATTCAATACGTGAAATGTATGAACTTTAATTAACAGGAAGTGTTGACTAAAAATATTACCATTTGGTCAACGTTTTGTTAAAGCAAAGTTTACACTTAATTATAGTGGGAATCTACTTGAGTGAGAGCTGATATTGTATGAAATTTCAACTAAAAGAGTCTGGGTGATTAGAATATATAGTCTTATGGACTTCATCCATGATTAGTTCTGGAAAATTTCTGAATAGCGATGATTTTTATAGGATCGACATGTATTCCTTCACTATCAACTACATGCCCAAGAAATTGTACGGTTCTCAGCCAAAGATCACACTTGGAAAAACTCGGCATACAGTTGTTCCTTCTTTAAGGGCTCCAGAATCAATCGCAGATGTTGCTCATGCTCTTTCTCGCTCTTGGAATAGATTAAGATGTCATCAATGAAAACGGTTACGAATTTATCAAGATAAGGTTTGCATACATGGTTCATAAGATCCATGAATACAGCAGGAGCATTGGTTAAACCAAAAAGCATGACAAGAAACTCATAATGTCCATAACGTGTTCGAAAAGCAGTTTTAGAAACATCAGTTTCCTTGACTCTCAATTGATGATAACTCGACCTAGGATCCATCTTCAAATAGATACTTGGCCCTTGCAGTCGGTCAAATAAGTCATCAATACGCGGGAGTGGATAACAATTCTTGATGGTTAGCTTGTTGAGTTCTCGGTAATCAATACACGTTCTCAACGTGCCGTCTTTCTTCTTAATAAATAGAATGGGTGCTCCTCTCAGAGGCAAGCTGGGATGAATGAAACCTTTCTCCAAAAGCTCTTGGAGTTGGCTGGATGATTCCTTCATTTCAGGTGGAGCTAATCGGTATGATACCTATGCAATAGGTACAACATCGGGCGTGGATAATTGACAAGTGAAGGATATATAATATATAGGTTTGATATTTTTAGTTGACAATATAGTGATAAGGAGTAGATAACGGTACACAATGGTCCTAAGGTTGATCAGATCTTATTTCCATTATGATCCATTTGGATTTCTGCATGATTTATCATAATATAATTACGTTGATCAAGTGTCATTATATTATTCTAAATCATACTTTTATCACTCCATAAAGTCACTACTATGTCATCTAGTCAATATTCATCTTCTTCGAGGTGAATGATTCAATGGAAAATGAAAGAAAAGAAAATAACATCATTCATTCATTTAAAAGAAAATAACCAGAGTATTACAGAACTTAACGAAATTTTCCAAAATATAGAAGTACTAAATGGTAACATAAAGAACACTATGAGAGATTTAAATGACTCTTGTAGTTGTCAAAAACTCCTCATTGTGCCTCTTCATCCTTCTTCCTCATTATCCCGAGCTTCCTCGACAGTCATCACAAACGCTCGACCTTTAGCATTTCCTGTGTTATCCTTTTTGTTTGGACACTGGTTGTGAAAATGTCCTTTTTATCCACAGTCATAGCTTGTAGGAAAGATTGCGTTGGCTTTTGTTGCAGGTGTATCAGTTGAAGGAACTGCAACCCTACAAGTCTTGGCTATATGACCAATCTTTTTACACTTGGTGCACTCAGCCTTGCACAACCCAGAATGGTGTTTCTCACAACGATTACAATAAGGTTGTTTCCCTAAATAACCTCCTCTTGAATTTTTGGCAACTTTCTTATTTGAACCTTGGTTTGATTCCTGAGTAGGCTCAAATTTCTTTTTGCCTTCACTAGTCTTAGCCTCGGCTTGTTTATTAGCTGCGACCTTTCTCCTTTTAGCCAACATCAAGTTTTGAGCCATAAGTATCACTGCATCTAAGGTCTCTTTACTAGCAGCAATAACATTTCCTTGAATCTCGTCAGGAAGTCCTTCTATGTATCACTCGATCTTCTTTTGTTCAGTGGGCACCATGTCCGGGCACAATGAAACCAACTCTATAAACCTGTTGGTATAAGCTTCAATATTGGTACCATTGACCTTCAATTCCCAAAACTCAACCTCTAGCTTTTGAATTTGGTTCCTTGGGCAAAACTTATCCGTCATCATTCTTTTCACAACAGCCCATGGAATAGCATTAGCAGCATCTAGCCCTACAGTTTGGGCATAAGTGTTCCACCAAGTTAAAGCAAGACCACTTAGTGTATGAGTGGCATACTTCACTCGGTTGACCTCCACGCAGTTACAGATGCGAAAAATTGATTCGAGTTTTTCGAACCAACGAGTCAACTTGACTGCTTCCTCATTTCCATTGAAGGATAGAGGCTTACAGTTCATAAACTTCTTGTAGGTGCATGATGTAGGTGGGTTTCCTTGGTTGTTTCCTTGATTATTTTTGCCTTGGGCGGCAGCAAGCAGTTGTTGAAATTGTGCGGGAGTCAAAGTAACATTGTGAAGAGCATTAGCACAACGAGTTGCCATTGATCTTCAATATACAAAGATAGTATTAGTTGGAGAGTTATGGTGCACTAAGTAGCAACACCAATGGATAAGAAAAGGTAATATGAGTTAGTTAGTGATAATGATGGTGAAGCAAGTGTGTATTTGGGTGTGCGGATAGATCCTTTAGTGTCGAATCCTTTGGTATCCAAAACGATGACTGGGTGATGACTAGATATCCTAGAGAAGGAGTACTATGTAGATTCTAAAGCACGGTATGACGGAAGGGATATAAGGGGGTATTGTAAGGCAATCATAGATATGAGGATTACACTTCAAACTAAGGCAGGAAAGGTTATAGTCCTATAGATTGCTAAGGCACCTAATTAACACATAAGGCACATATAATATGTAATCCTGGTTCTCTACAACAAACCTGGGCTTTGATGCCACTCTGTCATACCCCCAAATAGGGCCGGGGAAATATGACTTCACAATATCACAACACAAGTATGTATAAATGAGAACGACTCTATATGAGACGTTTTAATTAAAAACCAATGTATTATAAGCAGCAGAAAGTATTAAGTCATTACAAATGACTCCTTAAAATTTAAATGTAATCTAAAATGTTCTAATGCAATAATATGAATGATGATATGCGGATTCCAAAAGCAGCAAAGTCCAAATAGAAAATAATCTTTTGCAATCTTCACCTGAGACAAAACATGCTTAAAGTGTCAACCAAAAATGGTTGAGTGAACAACATAGGTTTATCAATAATAACCAAGTTTTTAGACCACAAGATTTAATTATAAAGATTAATCAGTTCGATAGTAGTGCTGGGGTATATGATATCGAAACTAACCATAATTTACCCTAACCACATCACGTTCGTGTCGTTGAATCATTATTATGTATCCATTGACCAACGGTCATCTGGATAGAGACGTCACTCTCAATAGGCCTACTCACAATAACTCAGTTTGCGTTTATACGTAGCAATTAACGATATCATGGCAGGGATTTAGCATGAATCAAAGCATGTTAGCACAGTTTGAACTAATCAAAATAAAGTTTTCATGTACTCGTGTCTAAGCGTAAAAACAGTTTAAAAGCAAGCACGTGTCTCACTCCAAAAGTTTAAAATAAGTAATAGAGAAAGTTAAAAAGTGGGACTATGAAGTTCACCTTAATAGCAGATAGATATTCCACGCAAGTTATATGATCGGATTATGTAATCGGAGATCTCAACCTAGAGATATAATGTTCGATTAGTTAATGTCTAATAGACATAAAGTTTGTTTATTAATATAGCAAACTATATTAACAGTGACCGTTTTCGAGAAAGTTATATTTATTTAAGTGATAATATACTTAGTGTCCTTAAGTGTTACTATATAGATAAGTGTATAGGTTATACTAATAATAGTATTATTAGTATTTAATTAACTACTATGTATACTTATCTTTATATGTTACATATATAGATATACTTTTATGTGATACTTACATATATATATTCTTTATTATTATTATTATACATGTATGTATTCATAACTATATGGTATATATTAGGTATAGGTGTTACATATACATATATAAGTGTGAGATGATACATATATATACAATTATTACTTTTATTATTAAGTTTACTAACTTATATAACTTACATAATACACATCCATACATACATACACACGTACATATACATATATATACACGTATGTATATATTTACATATACACATACACACATATATACAATGTATACATGTACATACATACGTATGCATGCATGCATGCATGCATGTATATCATTATGATTGTACTTTACTAATCAACCCTCAAATATTACTAATCATTATTCTCCTACATAAAATCATAACCTTTTATTTACTAACACATCCAAGTTTATAATCATAATACTTAATCATTATTCATTAACCCTAATCTTTATTAACCATAATTATTATCCAAATCTTTTAACCATTTACGTATCTAGTTTATACATATCAAGATCATAATCTTTCATCATCCTTCATAACCTTATTAACATACTTAATCTTATTAATCATAATAACTAATCATACTTTCAACTTATTCATTACTCATCTAACTTATTCATAATCTTTTAAGTTTAACAACCTTTAAACTTATTAATCACATCATAATCTAGTTCACTTTTATTTATAAACATAATCATGATTCAATAACCTTAAACTTATTGATCTCAAACATTATCTTTAATATTTTAACCTTATTAACTAGTTCATACCATAATAATTATTCTTACATCCTATAATTATATTTATTATTCACAATCTTTATCTTCTTTATTAAACATCATAACACCTTTAATCTTATTCATTTACATAATCTTAATTCTTCAAACTTATTAATAAACTTGTAACCCTTATTCATAATCATCTTTATATACCATTCATAATCCTTATTCTTTATCAAATTATTACTTCATATTCAAGATCTACTCTATATCATAATCATCTTCTTATAATCATACTTTTAACTTTTTCATTATCTTATTAATCTAATCATAAACTCTCTTGTTTTATTCATAATCGTAATTCAACAACCTTAAGTTATTTATCATATTCATTATCATTATTCATGCTTATTTAACATGATACTTAAAGTAACAACTAAAAAGTAATTGATTTAAAAGCAATATTATACTAGGATTTTAGACTACCTTAATAAGATTGAAGATCTAGGATGATGATAATGATACGAAGCAGAACAAAAACCAGTAGCAGCAGCAACAACGAACCAAAAGAGGGTTTCTTTGGGTCTTCTTGATCACGTACAGCCGCAACAAAAATCCAGAAAAAGACGCAGCAACTATGGGGATTTGTAGGGCTGTTTTGATCACGCAAACAAGCAGAATCACAACAGGTTTTTGGGGTCGATTCCTGGGATGTTTTATGGCGAAACAGAAGCTGGATAACAGCAGCAACAATGAATACTTTTGGGCTATTGAAGGTCACGAATTGCAGCAGGAAACAGGAGGGTTTTGAGGGATGTTTTGGTCGACAGAAAACAGCGGGTTTGATGATGATGATTGGCAACTGAAAAGGGCTGAATGGGAGGCTGAAAGTGTCGAATGAGCAAGCTATTTGGTGGGGTTATAAGTCGACTGCAAGAACAAGGTCGAAGGCTGCTTTCAGTCGATTAATTTGGAGGGAAAAGGGCTGTGATGGTTGACGTGTGGAAGGCTGTAAGTGTAGACTGCAGGTGGAGTTTTTCAGTCGACAAGCAGGAGGGTTTTTGGGTTATGTTAGTCAACTAAGAAAGGAGGGAAACTGTAGGAAAGTAGTCGACAATTGCAGCCGGAAAATTGTGGTGAATAACTTGGAAAAACTTGAGAGTATTTATAGATTAGTTGGTTTCCTAATTGCTCTCAAGTTACTTGGATATCAAGGAGACTAATTAGAATCAAACTAGGACTTTTAAATACTTAGGGATCAAGTTTATATTTCTGCATTTTATTTCCTAATATCCGATTCATAAAACATAAACATATTTTTATTTATTTCTTTTTTTTACGGTTCTTTATTATTTATTTAAGTATTTTATATTATTTTTATTATTATTATTATTATTATTAATATTTAGGGTTACATTTATTTAAATTACATTTTATTAAATTATTAGTCCTCAACTTTTATTACTTGCTGATTTGGTTCTAGTTAGTTTATATTGGTTTTTAGTAGTTATAAAATGTCACATTTAGTATTTCATATAGTTTTTTTTTGTTAATTTTTTTATTTTTTAAATTAGTATTAGGGTTAGGGTTTACAAGATTAGGGTTTAGTATTTAATGTATAGGGTTAGGTTTTAGGATTAATAAATTCAAGAATTAATTAAGATCATTAATTATGATCGGATAACAACCCTAATAATAACACCCAGAATATGACAATGAAACCCTAAGGGCAATTTGATAAATTTGGAAGGGAAAAGTGAGGGTTGTTATATAACTCAAGTCGGTTAGCTACTGGTCCGACACGATCAATAATCTTGAATGGTCCAATGTACCTTGGATTTAGTTTCCCCCGTTTACCAAATCGAACAACGCCTTTCCAAGGTGAAACTTTAAGCATGACCATCTCTCCAATTTCAAATTCTATATCTTTTCTCTTAATGTCCGCGTAGCTCTTTTGTCGACTTTGGGCTGTTTTCAACCGTTGTTGAATTTGAATGATTTTCTCGGTAGTTTTTGGATAATTTATGGACCCGTAATCTATCTATCCCCACCTCAATCCAACAAATTGAAGACCTGCACTTTCTACCATAAAATGCCTCAAACGGCGCCATCTCAATAATCGAATGGTAACTGATGTTGTAGGAAAATTCTGCTAACAGTAGATGTCGATCCCAACTGTTTCCAAAATCAATAACATATGCTCGTAGCATGTATTCAAGCATTTGTATTGTCCTTTCACTCTGCCCATCAGTTTGTGGGTGATAGGCTGTACTCATATCTAGATGAGTTCCCAATACTTGTTGTAATGTCTGCCAAAACCTTGAAACAAATCTGCCATCCCTATCAGAAATAATAGAGATTGGTATTCCATGTATGGAGACAACTTCCTTCAAGTATAATCGCGCCAACTTCTTCATTTTATCATCTTCTCTCATTGGCAGAAAGTGTGCTGATTTGGTGAGACGATCGACTATTACCCAAATAGTATCATAACCACTTGCAGTCCTTGACAATTTAGTAATGAAATCCATGGTAATGTTTTCCCATTTCCATTCCGGGATTTTTGGTTGTTGAAGTAGACCTGATGGTTTCTGATGTTCAGCTTTGACCTTAGAACACGTCAAACATTCCCCTACGTATCTAGCAATATCGGCTTTCATACCCTGCCACCAAAAGTGTTTCTTAAGATCCTTTTACATCTTTCTCGCTCCGGGATGTATTGAGTATCTGGTTTTATGTGCTTCCCCAAGTACCATTTCTCTCACATCTCCAAACTTTGGTACCCAAATTCTTTCAGCCTTATACCGGGTTCCGTCTTCCCGAATAATAAGATGTTTCTCCGATCCTTTGGGTATTTCATTCTTCAAATTTTCCCCTTTCATAACTTCCTGTCGTGCTTCTTTTATTTGAGTAGTAAGGTTAGTATGAATAATTATATTCATAGCTTTTACTCGAATAGGTTCCCCGTCCTTTCTACTCAAGGCATCGGCTACCACATTTGCCTTCCCCGGGTGGTAACGAATCTCAAAGTCGTAATCATTCAACAGTTCAATCCACCTACGCTGCCTCATGTTCAGTTGTTTCTGATCAAATATATGCTGGAGACTTTTGTGATCAGTATATATGATACTTTTGACCCCATATAAGTAATGCCTCCAAGTCTTTAATGCAAAAACAACAGCACCCAATTCCAAATCGTGAGTCGTATAATTTTGCTCGTGAATCTTAAATTGTCTAGACGCATAAGCAATTACCTTTATTTGCTACATTAATACACAACCGAGACCTTTCTTTGATGCGTCACAATAAATCACAAAGTCATCATTCCCTTCAGGCAATGACAATATAGGTGCTGTAGTTAACTTTTTCTTCAACAATTGAAATGCTTTATCTTGCTCATCCTTCCATTCAAATTTCTTCCCTTTATGCATTAATGCAGTCAAGGGTTTTACTATTTTGGAAAAATCTTGGATGAATCTTCTGTAGTAACCAGCCAATCTTAAAAATTGGCGTATATGCTTCGGAGTTTTTGGGGTTTCCCAGTTTTCAACGGTTTCAATCTTTGCCAGATCCACTTGAATACCTTCCTTGTTTACTACGTGACCGAGGAATTGAACTTATTTCAACCAAAATGCACACTTTGAAAACTTAGCGTACAATTTTTCTTTCCTCAATAATTCGAGCACCTTTCTCAAATGTTCTCCGTGCTCTTGTTCATTCTTTGAGTAAATAAGTATGTCATCGATGAAAACAATGACAAACTTGTCAAGATATGGCCCACACAATCGGTTCATGATGTCCATGAACACAGCTGGTGCGTTAGTCAATCCAAACGGCATAACCATAAACTCATAATGACCGTAACGCGTCCTAAAAGCAGTATTCGAAATGTCATCCTCTTTCACCCGCATTTGGTGATATGCAGAACGTAAATCGATCTTCGAATAAACTGACGAGCCTTGTAGTTGATCAAATAAGTCGTCGATTCTCGGTAGTGGGTAATAGTTCTTGATGGTAAATTTGTTTAACTCTCGGTAGTCGATACACAACATGAATGTACCATCCTTCTTTTTGATAAACAAAACAGGAGTTCCCCATAGTGATGTGCTTGGTCGTATGAAACCACGCTCTAAAAGTTCTTGTAATTGACTTTAGAGTTCCTTCATTTCACTCGGTGCGAGTCTGTATGGAGCACGAGCTATTGGTGCAGCTCCTGGTACAAGGTCTATTTGAAATTCAACGGATCGGTGTGGAGGTAGTCCCGGTAATTCTTTCAAAAATACATCAGGAAATTCTTTTACGACGGGAACATCATTGATGTTCTTTTCTTCAGAATTGACTTTCTCGACGTGTGCTAGAACGGCATAGCAACCTTTTCTTATTAGTTTTTGCGCCTTCAGGTTACTAATAAGATTTAACTTCGCGTTGCTCTTTTCTCCGTACACCATTAAAGGTTTTCCTTTTTCTCGTACAATGCGAATTGCATTTTTGTAACATACGATTTCTGCTCTCTCCTTTTTCAAACAGTCCATGCCAATTATCACATCAAAACTTCCTAACTCTACTGGTATCAAATCAATCTTAAACGTTTCGCTAACCAGTTTAATTTCTCAATTCCGACATATATTATCTGCTGAAATTAATTTACTATTTACAAATTCGAGTAAAAATTTATTATCCAAAGGCGTCAATGGACAACTTAATTTAGCACAAAAATCTCTAATCATATAGCTTCTATGCGCACCCAAATGAAATAAAACATAAGCAGATTTATTGTCAATAAGAAACATACCCGTAACAAGCTCCGGGTCTTCTTGCGCTTCTGCCGCATTAATATTGAAAACTCTTCCGCGGCCTTGCCCATTAGTGTTCCCCTGATTCGGGCAATTTCTAATAATGTGACCCAGTTTTCCACATTTATAACAAACTACGTTAGCATTATATGTTCCAACATTACTTGTTCAGACATTATTTGTTTCTTTAATGCGGTTATTCATCGGTCCGTAGGCCTCACACTTCATCGCACTATGACCATTTCTATTACTCTTGGTGCAAAATGTCATGCAGAACACATTCAGATGGTACTCTTCACACCTTTGACATGGCTGTTTCTGGTTCTTGTTGTTATAGGAATTGTTGTTGTTGCGGTTGTTATTGTTGTTGGGATGATTGTTGTAGTTGCTGTTGTTGGGACGTTTGTTGTTGGAATTGCGATTGATGTTGTGATTTTTGGGATAGTTGTTGCGATTGTGATTGTGATTGTTGTTGTTGTTGTTGTTGTTGTATTGGTGACCCTTGTCACTGGTTTCTTCCCACTTTATCTTGACCTGTTTCATGTTGGCCTCTTCGGCCGCCTGCTCTTTAATTCTTCCCTCAATCTGGTTCACTAGTTTGTGAGCCATTCGACTTGCCTTTTGTATGGAGGCGGGCTCGTGTGAACTCACATCTTCCTGAATCCTTTCTGGTAACCCTTTTACAAATGCATCGATCTTCTCTTCTTTATATTCGAAAGCTCTTGTACACAATAGGCACAACTCTGTGAATCGTCATTCGTACGTGGTAATGTCGAACCCTTGAGCTTATTGACCTCATTTCTAGGACAACTCTATAAGCTCTACCTTGAGCTTATTGACCTCGTTTCTAGGACGGTACTGCTCGTTCATCAAGTGCTTGAATGCTGACCACGGTAGTGCGTAAGCAGCATCTTGTCCTACCTGCTCAAGATAGGTGTTCCACCACGTTAATGCAGTACCTGTGAATGTATGCGTAGCGTACTTCACTTTGTCCTCTTCAGTACATTTACTTATGGCAAACACCAATTTAACCTTCTCGGTCCATCATTTCAATCTGATTGGTCCTTCGATTCCATCAAATTCCAAAGGTTTGCAGGCAGTGAATTCTTTGTAGGAGCATCCTACACGATTTCTTGTGGAATTAGTTCCACTGCTAGATCCGGAGTTATTGTTGTTATTTTGCATCATGACCTGCACTGCGGCTATGTTCACTGCAAGAAAGGTACAAAATTCTTCTTCGCTCATATTCATGGTGTGTCGAGTAGTTGGTGCCATTTCCTTCAAAAATAGCCAAAAGAATTAAGTTAATCATATAGAATATTAAGAGTAGTCAATAGTATTTCATAGCATAATATGAACTCATTTATAAAAGCTTTTTCTTCATATTAGCGTTTTATAAGTTTTAATTCGGGTACTACCTACCCGTTAAGTTCATACTCAGTAGCTAATATACAATTCAACTACTACAATTCTATATGAAAAACTGATAATAATATTTCACGTTCAAACTTTTATACAATATTTTACAAACTTACAATACCGCTATTTTACATATAGCATGAAATATAGCACACAATAACTTTGATACAAGGCAGTTGTGAAGATAGTTCTAGCTAATACGCAAGTCGTTTAGCAAAGGCAATAAAGACACGTAATTTATAGGTCCAGAAACAAGTCATGTATTCTGGTTTTATTAATACAATCTCCCATCCTTGGTCTTGTGGAACATAACCGTTGTGGCCTTTGACAAGACAGCATGTTGTAACATTTTCAAAAGGATGGGGGTTACGTAATGCCCAACAGCCTTGTAACAATCTAAAAACCTTATTTCTCACCCCAACTACTGAATCCGTCACTTGTGGGAATGTTTTATTTAAAACTTGCAACCCGATGTTCTTTTTCTCAATTTGGTGAGAAGCGAACATTACTAACCCGTAGACATAACATGCTTCTTTATGTTGCATGTTTGAAACTCTTTCTAAAGAACGAAGTCCTATGTTGGGATAGGTGGAGTCAAAATAGGCTCTTAACCCGTAGCGAAAAATTGCATTTGGGTTCCCCGTACTTAATGCCTTAAAGAAAACACGACGTAACTTAAGGTTGTGAAGACCCGTACAAATCCATCCGGACAAAGTCCATATCGATTATAAACGATTTACAACAGTTGATTACATCGCGAGGTACTTGACCTCTATATGATACATTTTACAAACATTGCATTCGTTTTTGAAAAGACAATCTTTCATTACATCGAAAGTTGACGGCATGCATACCATTTCATAATATATCTAACTATAATTGACTTAATAATAATCTTGATGAACTCAACGACTCGAATGCAACATGTTTTGAAATATGTCATGAATGACTCCAAGTAATATCTTTAAAATGAGCAAATGCACAGCGGAAGATTTCTTTCGTACCTGAGAATAAACATGCTTTAAAGTGTCAACCAAAAGGTTGGTGAGTTCATTAGTTTAACATAAATAATCATTTCATAATTTTAATAGACCACAAGATTTCATATTTCCATTTCTCATAAGCATACGTCCCATACATAGAGACAAAAATATCATTCATATGGATTGAACACCTGGTAACCGACATTCACAATATGCATATAAGAATATCCCCATCATTCCGGGATCCTCCTTCGGACATGATATAAATTTCGAAGTACTAAAGCATCCGGTACTTTGGATGGGGCTTGTTGGGCCTGATAGATCTATCTTTAGTGTTCGCGTCAATTAAGGTGTCTGTTCCCTAATTCTTAGATTACCAGACTAAATAAAAAGGGGCATATTCGATTTTGATAATTCAACCATATAATGTAGTTTCGATTACTTGTGTCTATTTCGTAAAATAGTTATAAAAACAGCGCATGTATTCTCAGTCCCAAAATATATATTGCGAAAGCATTTAAAAAGGGATTAATGAAACTCACCTAGTGTATTTTGTAGTAAAAATACATATGATAACACTGAACAATGCAGGGTTGGCCTCGGATTCACGAACCTATAGCATTTGTATATATATATTAATACACATAGTCGTATTCAAAGAAGTTTATATATATTATTTTTAATAATCATTATGTGATATATAAATATATTTAATATATTTATTTTATATATTTTGTATCACTAATATTCATTACAACATATTGATAATTCTAATTTATATTAAGGTTTATGTATAAATAGCAAAATATATATAGATAGATATATTGATTTATATATTTTTATATATAGTTTAGTTAATATCATTTTAAATAAAAAAATAATGAAATGTAATATTTATATTATTGTAATGTATTTTTATAAAAATATCTATTCGTAGTAATACTAATATAATAAAAGTGATAATACTACTATCAGTAATGATAATAACGATACTAATAATGATAATATCAGTAGCTTTTAATATAATAAAGGATTTAATAATAATGATGATAAATATAATAATTTTGATATTAATACCTAATATCTAATAATAATAATAATTATAATAATCTTGTTACAAATGGTAATCTTAATAATAATACTTTTTGTTAATAATAATAATACTAATAAGGATAATAATGATACTAATACTAATATTAACAGTAGAATTAACAGTTTCTATTATTTTTATAATAACAACAATACTAATGATCCTAATCGTAATAATACCTATATTAGTCGTTAATAAATGTGATAATACTGATAACTAATACTAAAATGACAAATTTTATAATCATAAATATATTACTAATGTTAATAATAATAAATAAAGTACAAATGTTAATAATAATAAATAAAGTTATATAACCTATAATCATGGAAATCATAATAATTATAATACTAAATAATAATTAGTAATAATAACATTAATAAATATTAACAATAATAATGATAACAATATTATTAATAATAAGAATAATAACATTAATATTAATAATAATGGAAAAAGAAATAAGGGTGTATACCCCTAAATTCGTTGTCTAAAAAGAATTGCTCCTTACGAGACTCGAACCTCCGACCTCTCGTTACTCGACACCACCCTCTAACCATCCCGCTGCTTTTACTTTTCTGTTATAATCTATAAACCATTTTTATTTAACCCGTTCCTGTAGTTCATCTTCTTCTTCTCCTTCAAACCACAATTCGACCCAAAACTAGTTTCCTAATCTTCACATCAATGATTCTAATACTACAGATTATTAATGACAATTCAATACCCAAAGTTTCTATTAATTGAAAAAGAAAAAAAAATAAAAAGAATACAGTGCTGCTGCCGTCGGTGTTCTAAAAAAAAATAAAAATGATTTTACAATTGAGGTTGTTTTAGCTAAAGGTTGTAACACGAAAAAGATTGTAAATCTATCATAGAAACTCTTTGTATGCTCAATTTAATCCAAAACATCAAAATATTTACGAATTTCATGATGAACAATTTCTTTGACTTTTTAAATATTAACTTTGACTCCAAAATTATTGATTAATATGAGGAATTGGAACTTTAAACTTTGCAGAAAGATTGATTAGAGTAATCCTAACAAAACTACATTAATATTTTTTGCAATAGAAATTGAATTTGAATTTTGGCAAAAAGGTTTGAAGAACAGGAACGGTTTGGGTTTTTCTTAAAAAAAATTCCGTGTTTTGGTTTTAAATTTGTAGAGCACGAATTATATAGAGTGGTTGATATATGGTGCAGTAGGTATTAGTGATTCATTGTTGTTTAATAGAAGAAGGAGATTGCAGAATCAATTACTCGTACAGCAAAATAAAAAAATAATAAAGTAATGGACCTAGCTAATTGATTTTTGGATTTTGTAAAAGACAGGAACAAAAATTAGTATAGTTTTGATTGTGATGTTAAACAAACTGGAGATAGCAACAAAAATCAAACACAGTTGGGTTGAATTGCAAAACGAATTTGGATCCTGATTCTCTATATATAATAAATAATTAGTAATTATAATTATATTACAAATTATAATTTAAATACAGATAATAATAATAATATTAATAATAATAATAAATAATATTACTAATGATAATAATTATCATAAAATGTATAACAATAGTATTGTTACATAATAATATTAATAATACTAATATTAATAATTACATTTATAATCTTGCTACTAGTTTTAATGATATTTGCAATAATAATAATATAACAAATCAATTGTATCAAATTAAATTAATAATACTGATATTAATAATATTTATGAGAGTAATAATATTACTATAACAATTATGTTTTAGCTTGTATCATATGTTAATTATGTAATATTTAATAATCATATTATAATATTTTTTTATTGAATATTTATTATTTATAAATTTTTATTTATTTTATGATATACATATAATAATAATTATCTATAGAAATATTATATGTTCATATATGATTTTTTTTAAATACACATAATTATTTTGTATCTTATTTTTACATATTTCATTTTAATTTTTGAATTATATTCTATAATTTCAAATTTCAAATTACTAAATATATTTATCTTTATTTATGTATTTATATATATATATTTATATATATATATATATATATATATATATATATATATATATATATATATATATATATATATATATATATATATATATATATATATATATATATATATACATATTTATTTACAATTCAATTGTTCGTGAATAGTCAAGGGTCAAATTACACAGTTTAAAGTTTATGAGATTTTGTTTAACAAACTTTGCTTATCGTGTTTGGAACATATAAAGATTAAAGTTTAAATTTGGTCGGAAATTCCCGGGTCGTCACAGTACCTACCCGTTAAAGAAATTTCGTCCCGAAATTTGATCGAGGTCGTCATGGCTAACAATAAAAATGTTTTCATGACGAATATGAGTTAATAAATAAAGTTTTATCACCATTGAATAATTTGGATAAAACCATTCGATTACTCGAAGCTTAGGATTGAAGCTATCACAAAAGATTGAGATAAGGTAATAAATATTCATCTTTACTTTTGACGTAGTCATGGTTGAATTTAGAAAAATAAGGTGCGTCTTAGCTTTTGACATTGTCTTGGTTTGAATTTGAATTTCGGAATTCAAGGGATTTGAAGAAAATCTTCGAAATCAAAAAGATTTGATTCTTCGGTGAATAAGGAAATTAGGATCTCTGTAATTAAATACGGTGATCTGCCTCGATTACTCTGTCTGATATTTCCATTATAAATTAAATTCTTCCGTTCTATTATTCTCATCGTTCCTATACTTTCTTTCTTAGTTCATACTCCCAAAAGATTGTGAAAATGCTTAATCCAGTTCTGATCCTTGTCCTCATCCTTACTATCGCAATAATCATTCTCCTTTTCCAATTACCACCGGAGGAATCTGTTTTCTTCTACTTCGTCTTTGGGGTTATAATATTTTTAATTCTCCCGTGTCTTTATGTTTCGATAAACATTGATATACACGGTTTGTAATTCCTGTGTTTGTGATCGGCTTTATATTTTCCTTTATTTTTCGGAGCTCCATGCTCTTGTTTTCTCTTCCCGACTTCAAGTCAAGTGAATAATGGTCCAGAATTTGTAGATATAGAGTTTCAATTGATATTGATGCTCTACACAAGAAAGAACGTAATAGCACGATTTGATTTGTCAATTTACCAGAATCCCTGAGGATGGAACTATCACGAATATATTTTCCTGATAAGTTCAGAGGTTAAGTAGAATGAAAGAGTTATGTAACATGACACATGATGATGGTATGATCTACTGTGAACCATCATCACGTTTCATTAGAAACTCAGCATGACTTACTGTAATATAATCACGTTGGCCAAGCGCATTATATTATACTAACTCATGCATCAATTCCAATACTTCTCTACAATTCATTCATAATTTATACTTAGATTTTACAGAAGTTTCCAATATAATGAAATACAGAAAGCATGAAGAGGTAGATAATTTCAGACAAGAATATTTATGAAAATATCCTCAAAAATATCGAAGATATTTATGATGATATTTTGGAATTTCTAAGATCGAAGACTGATGAAGAAAGATTTTCCGCAAGATTTTAACATGAATCCGGAGCAAGATATTCGCTAAAGATTTCGGCGGATCCAGAATTACCTAGATTCTTTGAATATAGGGTTTGGTCCTTGTATTTGTCCTTGGTCTCCTTCATGGTTAGCTCAATTCGATTTGCAGTACCAAATTTTCTATCGAGCGTTCCTAACACTCCTTTCTTTATCATCAAACTTTTGACCTTTTAAACCATTTACAATTTTACTGTTTCCTCTGCATTTAATGCAGCCATATCTGAATCGTCGGTTATCAGTCCGAGATGTTTTCAGGAGAATTGTGTTTTTAGATGATTAAACGCTGATGGTATTATGGTGGAATATAAAAGGTTCTCCGTAACAAAAAAAGAGCACGCATATATATCAAAGTTATAATAAGGTTGTTTCGAACGAAAAGTCAAAGTTGTTTTGTTGGAGTTGTGATAAAATTTACTATTTTGAAAGGAATTATCAAGTAATTTTGGGTACTAATAACACTAAGGAATTAGCACACTACGTGTTAAAGGTTTACTCAAGTTCCGAGTGTTTTCAGGTGCATAACTATATGCATCAATCTTTTCTTTCGTAGATAAAATGCGATTGGTTCATCCTCTCGATTGAGGTGTTTTCAAGAATCATGAAAGGTTTGAACGCAGAATGTAATCGTGAAGATACAAATGATGTTTAAGACGAAATCAAGTGGCAACTTTGAAGAACGGTTTAGTTTCATATGTTATAATCAATATTTTAATTCATTTTAATTGTCCAATATTGATAGTCCTCAGTTGATAGTCCACAGTTAGCAATTCAATAATTCATATATAATTTAATATATAATATTCGAATTAATTAATACGTGTCGTGACCCGTATACGTCTCAGACTCGATCACAACTCAAACTATATATATTATTGTAGAATCAATCTCAACCCTGTATAGAGAACTCGATCATTACTGCATATAGAGTGTCTATGGTGATTCCAAATAATATATATAGATGCATCGATATGATATGTCAAAACCTTGTATACGTGTCCCGATATTTAAAGTGCGTAAAATAAATAACAGAAATTAAATAACGATAAATAAAGTTCGTAAAGTAAATAACAGAAATTAAATGACAATAAATAAAATTGCGAGAATATAAATTGCGATAAAATAAATTGCGATAATTAAATTGCGATAAATAAAATGTAATACGGAATTAACAGTTAGCTAGGAACAGTTAGTTAGGATTTTGTTAGCGTGGTTTCTTAATAAAATTTAATATTGTTAATTAGTCTGTTTCTAATCAATTTTATTGTGTCCATTATTTCTTCATTATGCCACTTGTTGGATTCTGATAGGTCAAAATCCAAATATGAAATTGAATTTGAATGAAAATAGTTATTCTTTGGTGAACGGATACGTACCTCGGTGGTTGTAAATAGGATAGTGAATAACTGTTGAATCAGATTCGAAGAATATACAGTGTATCTTATTAATGTGAAATTTAAATATTCCCCGGGTATTACCTACCCGTTAAAATATCTTCACCATTAACAGTTTGTACAAAAGAATTTTTAATTACAATCTTTTTGAAAACATATATACATATATATTTTCTTCAGATGTAATCATGGATTTAATGAGTCAATATGATATTAAACTCATTTGATTTATCGTTAGAACAAGAATATATAATCTCTAACATATTAGAGATTACATAATCACCATGTCGAACGAAGATAAATGATGTAGAACGATTCGTAGAACAATAATTATATTCGAAGTACAGAATGAGATGTCGAGGCATGGATTGTTGATGGTACTGGTGTTGTTACTGATGGTTCTATTGATGCCGGTGATGTTGCTGAAGCTGGTAAGTTTTGCACCATGTTCTCCAAATTGATTACTCGAGCGCGAAGCTCGTTGACTTCTTCGATTACCCCAGGATGATTGTCGGTCGGAACGAGCGGATGAATAAGGTTTAGAATCTGAGTTATGATATAGTCGTGGCGAGATATTTGGGAAATGAGGCTGAAAATGGTGTTTCGAATAGCTTTGCCGGTAAGTGCTTCAGGTTCCTCGCCAAGAGGTGAATTCGGTTAGTGGAAGGGATCGCCTTCTACGCGTCTCCCTTGATTAAGTCGACTACAAACCCATCAGATGAATTGGTTTATTCATTCTGGTGACACTGCTTTCAGAGCTTAGATGAAACTCCAAATTAGAATAGCTGTCGGAATTCGAGGGATTCGAACTGGTTGAGGGATTCGTCTCGTACGATCAGATGAAGGATTTTCGATAAGAAATAGATTATAGCATGTAGATTAGTATCCTGCAATACATAATTTACATATACATATATAATATTAAAATCTCATAAGTTACGGAGGAATCTACAGAAGCTGTCAGGCAAAGATAACAATAACAGATACGCTAAGATATGAATTAGCAGATACACTAAGATATGAATTTTGTCTATACACTTCTCATGCAGTCAATGCAATAAGATGTGTCTAGACTAATAATAATGAGCATGTAATTTACTAAGGATGATAATCAAATGATTTCCGACTAGAAATGATAAGCAAAACTTATGACATGCAGACACGGTTGAAGTCCAGACTCACTAATGCCTCCTAACGACTTATCAGTTAGACACACTAATGCAGACCTAGTTCGCTAAGACCTCTGCTCTAATACCAACTGTGAAGACCCGTCCAAATCCATCCGGACAAAGTCCATATCGATTATAAACGATTTACAACAGTTGATTACATCGCGAGGTACTTGACCTCTATATGATATATTTTACAAACATTGCATTCGTTTTTGAAAAGACAATCTTTCATTACATCGAAAGTTGACGGCATGCATACCATTTCATAATATATCTAACTATAATTGACTTAATAATAATCTTGATGAACTCAAAGACTCGAATGCAACATCGTTTGAAATATGTCATGAATGACTCCAAGTAATATCTTTAAAATGAGCAAATGCACAGCGGAAGATTTCTTTCGTACCTGAGAATAAATATGCTTTAAAGTGTCAACCAAAAGGTTGGTGAGTTCATTAGTTTAACATAAATAATCATTTCATAATTTTAATAGACCACAAGATTTCATATTTCCATTTCTCATAAGCATACGTCCCATACATAGAGACAAAAATATCATTCATATGGATTGAACACCTGGTAACCGACATTCACAATATGCATATAAGAATATCCCCATCATTCCGGGATCCTCCTTCGGACATGATATAAATTTCGAAGTACTAAAGCATCCGGTACTTTGGATGGGGCTTGTTGGACCCGATAGATCTATCTTTAGAGTTCGCGTCAATTAAGGTGTCCGTTCCCTAATTCTTAGATTACCAGACTAAATAAAAAGGGGCATATTCGATTTCGATAATTCAACCATATAATGTAGTTTCGATTACTTGTGTCTATTTCGTAAAATAGTTATAAAAACAGCGCATGTATTCTCAGTCCCAAAATATATATTGCGAAAGCATTTAAAAAGGGATTAATGAAACTCACCTAGTGTATTTTGTAGTAAAAATACATATGATAACACTGAACAATGCAGGGTTGGCCTCGGATTCACGAACATATAGCATTTGTATATATATATATTAATACACATAGTCGTATTCAAAGAAGTTTATATATATTATTTTTAATAATCATTATGTGTTATATAAATATATTTAATATATTTATTTTATATATTTTGTATCACTAATATTCATTACAACATATTGATAATTCTAATTTATATTAAGGTTTATGTATAAATAGCAAAATATATATAGATAGATATATTGATTTATATATTTTTATATATAGTTTAGTTAATATCATTTTAAATAAAAAAATAATGAAATGTAATATTTATATTATTGTAATGTATTTTTATAAAAATATCTATTCGTAGTAATACTAATATAATAAAAGTGATAATACTACTGTCAGTAATGAGAATAACGATACTAATAATGATAATATCAGTAGCTTTTAATATAATAAAGGATTTAATAATAATGATGATAAAAATAATAATTTTGATATTAATACCTAATACCTAATAATAATAATAATTATAACAATCTTGTTACAAATGGTAATCTTAATAATAATACTTTTTGTTAATAATAATAATACTAATAAGTATATAAAGATACTAATACTAATATTAACAGTAGAATTAACAGTTTCTATTATTTTTATAATAACAACAATACTAATGATCCTAATCGTAATAATACCTATATTAGTCGTTAATAAATGTGATAATACTGATAACTAATACTAAAATGACAAATTTTATAATTATAAATATATTACTAATGTTAATAATAATAAATAAAGTACTAATGTTAATAATAATAAATAAAGTTATATTACCTATAATCATGGTAATCATAATAATTATAATACTAAATAATAATTAGTAATAATAACATTAATAAATATTAACAATAATAATGATAACAGTATTATTAATAATAAGAATAATAACATTAATACTAATAATAATGGAAAAAGAAGTAAGGGCGTATACCCCTAAATTCGTTGTCTAAAAAGAATTGCTCCTTACGAGACTCGAACCTCCGACCTCTCGTTACCCGACACCACCCTCTAACCATCCCGCTGCTTTTACTTTTCTGTTATAATCTATAAACCATTTTTATTTAACCCGTTCCTGTAGTTCATCTTCTTCTTCTCATTCAAACCACAATTCGACCCAAAACTAGTTTCCCAATCTTCACATCAACGATTCTAATACTACAGATTATTAAGGACAATTCAATACCCAAAGTTTCTATTAGTTGAAAAAGAAAAAAAATAAAAAGAATACAGTGCTGCTGCCGTCGGTGTTTTAAAAAAAATAAAAATGATTTTACAATTGAGGTTGTTTTAGCTAAAGGTTGTAACACGAAAAAGATTGTAAATCTATCATAGAAACTCTTTGTATGCTCAATTTAATCCAAAACATCAAAATATTTACGAATTTCATGATGAACAATTTCTTTTACTTTTTAAATATTAACTTTGACTCCAAAATTATTGATTAATATGAGGAATTGGAACTTTAAACTTTGCAGAAAGATTGATTAGAGTAATCCTAACAAAACTACATTAATAGTTTTTGAAATAGAAATTGAATTCGAATTTTGGCAAAAAGGTTTGAAGAACAGGAACGGTCTGGGTTTTTCTTAAAAAAAATTTCGTGTTTTGGTTTTAAATTTGTAGAGCACGAATTATATAGAGTGGTTGATATATGGTGCAGTAGGTATTAGTGATTCATTGTTGTTTAATAGAAGAAGGAGATTGCAGAATCAATTACTCGTACAGCAAAATAAAAAAAAAATAAAGTAATGGACCTAGCTAATTGATTTTTGGATTTTGTAAAAGACAGGAACAAAAATTAGTACAGTTTTGATTGTGATGTTAAACAAACTGGAGATAGCAACAAAAATCAAACACAGTTGGGTTGAATTGCAAAACGAATTTGGATCCTGATTCTCTATATATAATAAATAATTAGTAATTATAATTATATTACAAATAATAATTTAAATACAGATAATAATAATAATATTAATAATAATAATAAATAATATTACTAATGATAATAATTATCATAAAATGTATAACAATAGTATTGTTACATAATAATATTAATAATACTAATATTAATAATTACATTTATAATCTTGCTACTAGTTTTAATGATATTTGCAATAGTAATAATATAACAAATCAATTGTATAAATTAAATTAATAATACTGATATTAATAATATTTATGAGAGTAATAATATTACTATAACAATTATGTTTTAGCTTGTATCATATGTTAATTATGTAATATTTAATAATCATATTATAATATTTTTATTGAATATTTATTATTTATAAATTTTTATTTATTTTACGATATACATATAATAATAATTATCTATAGAAATATTATATGTTCATATATGATTTATTATTTTTTTTTTAAAATACACATAATTATTTTGTATCTTATTTTTACATATTTCATTTTAATTTTTGAATTATATTCTATAATTTCAAATTTCAAATTACTAAATATATTTATCTTTATTTATGTATTTATATATATATATATATATATATATATATATATATATATATATATATATATATATATATATATATATACATATTTATTTACAATTCAATTGTTCGTGAATAGTCAAGGGTCAAATTACACAGTTTAAAGTTTATGAAATTCAGTTTAACAAACTTTGCTTATCGTGTCTGGAACATATAAAGATTAAAGTTTAAATTTGGTCGGAAATTCCCGGGTCGTCACAAAGGTCTCCCCAATGTGATATACCCCATCTATCAAAGGAAAGCCTTTTATAAACTAAGGCATGCATGGATCGTTCTTCAAATGTTCTACAAACTAATTTTGCCATAAATAATTATTCTGACAAATTCTGACCAACTCTAGCCAAGATTTCATCAATCATATCCCCTGGTAAGTCTTCTAAAATTTTCAGTTGTCTATCCTCTAACATCCATTTTGTGTTTTTATACTGTAAAATAGACGAGGGTTAGATTCGTAAAAGATAATTAACAAACAATACAAGCAATTTTTACATATATCATCAAAGCACAACCACACTACAATACATATATTACACAACATGATTACTACTCTTCATTCCGACTCACTTGTTTCTTCCTCTTCGGACTTGGTTCGTTTCGCTAATTTCCTAGGGATATATGGTGTTCCTCTAATACGAGCCGTTGTTTTCACAAATGGTTTATAAAAACCTGGTGGCTTAGATGTCCCCGGTTATGGTTAAAACTTAAGAAATACTGGTGTTGACAGTATTTCCCATCGGGAGATTTTATGTTAACATAGAGTTCATCGGGGTTGGAATTAGGTTTCTCTATTATGATGCCTTGTCCCTTATTGTTTTCTTTTACTTTTTCAAATTGGGTCAGGGTAATTTCTATAACATCGTCAGAATCCTCCTCGGGATCCGATTCTTCAGAAAATTGGTAATTTTCCCAATATTTTGCTTCCTCGGCAGAAACACCATTGACCATTTTTAACTTTGGTCCATTGGTTGAGAATTTTCTCTTATTTATCTGTTTTTCTGTGATTCTTAATATTTCCTCCTCCGAAACCTCTTCTTCTTCCGGTTCCTCTTCCTCTTCGGAAATTTGTGAATCTTCCCAATATATATCCGACTCTTCATTATTATTAGGTGAGTCGATGGGATTTGTACTAGAGGTAGACATCTATCACACAATATCAAACACGTTAAGAGATTAATATATCACATAATATTTACATGTTAACAATTTGTAGTTTCCAACAAAAAGTGTTAAGCAATCGTTTTTAAAGAAAAAACGGTCGAAGTTCAGACTCACTAATGCATCCTAACAAACTCGATAAGACACACTAATGCAATTTCTGGTTCTCTAAGACCAACGCTCGGATACCAACTGAAATGTCCCGTTCATATTGATTATAAACGTTTCATATTAATTGATTTTGTTGCGAGGTTTTGACCTCTATATGAGACGTTTTTCAAAGACTGCATTCGATTTTTAAAACAAACCATAACCTTTATTTTATCGATAAAGGTTTAAAAACATTACGAAGATTATCAAATAATGATAATCTAAAATATAGCGTTTTCACACGACCATTACATAATGGTTTACAATAATATTACACAACAACTTAAGCCTTCGAATGCAGTTTTTAAACAATATTATACAAGCATGCAAACTCCAATCCTGTCTTTATTTAGCATGCAACAACGGAAGCTCTTAACAATCACCTGAGAATAAACATGCTTAAAACGTCAAAAAAAATGTTGGTGAGTTATAGGTTTAACCTATATATTTAACAAATCGTAATAATAGACCACAAGATTTCATATTTCCATTTCTCATAAACAACATGCATGCATATAGCAATCTGCATAAAAATCATTCATATGGTGAACACCTGGTAACCGACATTAACAAGATGCATATAGAATATCCCCATCATTCCGGGACTCCCTTCGGATATGATAAAATCGAAGTACTAAAGCAGTTCAAATTCTCTGACTGGGGCTTGTTAGTGCCCATAGATCTATCTTTAGGATTCACATCAATTAGGGGCCAGTTCCTTAATTCTTAGGCTACCAAGCAAAAAGGGGCATATTCGATTTCGATAATTCAACCATAGAATGTAGTTTCACGTACTTGTGTCTATTTTGTAAAACATTTATAAAACTGCATGTATTCTCATCTCAAAAATATTAGATTTTAAAAGTGGGACTATAACTTACTTTCACAGATTTTTCCTTCGTCGAAAAATAACACTTGGCCACTGGTCGATTCACGATCCTGTAACAAATATATATATATATATATATATATATATATATATATATATATATATATATATATATATATATATCAAAGTATGATTGAAATATATTCATACCATATTTTATTATGTTTTAACGATTTAAGTTTGTTAAGTTGACAGTCCAACGTTGTAATCCACAATTAACTGTCCACAGTTAGTAGTACAGAAATAAATCAATATAATTTCTCGAATCAATCCACGACCTAGTTTATACAAGTCTCTGGCTCGATCACAACTCAAAGTATATATATTATTTTGGAATCAACCTCAACCCTGTATAGCTAACTCGATCATTACCGCATATAGAGTGTCTATGGTTGTTCCAAATAATATATATAGATGACGTCGATATGATATGTCAAAACATTGTATACGTGTCTATGGTCTATCAAGTTTACATAATATATGTTAGAATATATGTATAATACAATATAAGTTAGTTAGGATACGGTTAGTATAGATTTTTGTAAAATCATCTCGTAGTCAAATTAACCATTTTTAACCAATTTTGTTTTACCCATAACTTCTTCGTTTTAAATCCGTTTTGAGTGAATCGAATTGCTATGGTTTCATATCGAACCAAAGATTACTAACATAAACAGAAAAAGTGTAGGTTTATAGTTTGAAATATAAGTTACAAGTCATTTTTGTAAGAGGTAGTCATTTCAGTCGAAAGAACGACGTCTTGATGACCATTTTGAAAAATATACTTCCACTTTGAGTTTAACTATGATTTTTGGATATAGTTTCATGTTCATAAGAAAAATCATTTTCCTAGAAGAACAACTTTTAAATCAAAGTTTATCATAGTTTTTAATTATCTAACCCAAAACAGCCCCCGGTTTCACTACGACGGCGTATGTCTGATTTTACGGTGTTCATCGTGTTTCCAGGTTTTAAATCATTAAGTTAGTATATTATATAGATATAAAACATGTGTTTAGTTGATTTCAAAAGTTAAATTTGAAGGATTAACTTTGCTTGCGAACAAGTTTAGAATTAACTAAACAATGTTCTAGTGATTACAAGTTTAAATCTTCGAATAAGATAGTTATATATTTATGAATCAAATGATGTTATGAACATCATTACTACCTCAAATATAGTAGGTAAACCTACTGTAAGTGACAAGAATTGATCTAGCTTCAAAGGATTCTTGGATGGCTTGAAAGTTCTTGAAGTAGAATCATGATATGAAAACAAGTTCAAGTAAGATTATCACTCGAATTAAGATTGTTATAATTATAGAAATTGAATCAAAGTTTGAATATGAGTATTACCTTAAATTAGAAAGATATCCTACTGTAAATAAGGAAGATTTCTTTAGGTTGGATGATCACTTGAAATGGATTTGCAAGATTGGAAGTAAGCTAGCAAACTTGGAAGTGTTCTTGATATGTTCTTGAGTTGTTGTTTTGTAAGTTGGTTTATGTATGGATTTATGAGCTAGATTGATGTAGATTTTTATGAAGATGATGAAGAACACTTAGAACATGAAGAGAGAACTTGAGAGAGATGTGTTTGATGCATAATAATGGAAATGAAAATGTGTTTGTGTGTGTCAACTTTCACATGAACTAGGGATGGCAATATATTCTCCATTAGTTTATAGTTTTGTGAAATCATTCATGTTAGATGTTAAATGATGGTTCCCACATGTCTTGGTGACTCACAAGGCTGCTAAAGAGTTGATCATTTAGTGTATATACCAATAGTAAATACATCTAGAAGCTGTGTATTTTATGAGTACGAATACGGGTGCATACGAGTATAATTGTTGATGAAAACAAATGAGAATGTAATTGTGACCAACTTTGGTAAGTATGAATGTTTTGATATGTGTCTTGAAGTCTTCCAAAAGTGTATTAATACATCTTAATACACTACATGTATATACATTTAACTGAGTCGTTAAATCATCATTAGTCGTTACATGTAAGTGTTGTTTTGAAACCTTTAAGTTAACGATCTCATTTAATGTAGTTAATCCATTGTTTATTATATCTAATGAGATGTTAAATTATCATATTATCATGATAATATGGTGTATGAATATATCTTAATACAATATATATATATATATATATATATATATATATATATATATATATATATATATATATATATATAGATATATATATATAACATATATAACTCGTTTCGAAACTCTTAAGTCGTTACAACGATAATCGTTACATATATAACTCGTTTCGAAACTCTTAAGTTAGTAGTCTTGTTTTACATATGTAGTTCATTGTTAACACATTTAATGATATATTTAATTTTCATTTTATCATGTTAAACATAGTGTATCAATATCTTAATATGATTCATATGTATTTACTAAGACATTGTTATAACGATAATTGTTATATATATCATTTCGAGTTTCTTAATTCAATAGTGTCATTTTTTTGTATATAACTCATTGTTAATATATTTAGTGAGATACTTACTTATCATAATCTCATTTTAACTATATATATATATATATATATATATATATATATATATATATATATATATATCATCATCATGTAGTTTTTACAAGTTTTAACGTTCGTGAATCGCCGGACAAACTGGGTGGTTAGTTGTCTACATAAACTCATTTCAATTAATCAAGTCTTAACAAGTTTGATTGCTTAACATGTTGGAAACATTTAATCAGGTAAATATCAATTTCATTTAATATAAACATGGAAAAGTTCGGGTCACTACAGTAGCTATCTGAAACAACTCACCACCAGGTTGCAATCTAGATAATGAATCTGCAGTTGTGTTGTCTTCACCCTTTTTGTACACAATTTCATAGTCAAACCATAATAGTTTAGGTAGCCATCTCATTTGAGTAGGAATTGAAATTCTCTAATTGAGTAAGTATTTGAGACTCACATGATCTGTTTTGATTACAAAATGCCTATCCAATAGATATCCTCTCCATTTCTCCAAGGCTTGAATGAATGCCAAGAATTCTTTCTCATAAGTGGACAGACTTTGATGTCTTGGAGCCAATGTTTTGCTTAGATAAGCTATTGGATGTCCCTCTTGCTGCAAGACAACTCCAATGCCAACTCCTAATGCATCAGTCTCTGTAACACCGTCCATTTTTTTTAAAATACACAGCGGAAACATTATACATATAATAATTACATAACCATAATTATGTTTTACAATATCACACAGTTATTATAAATCATCCGGTGTTACGTTAAATAACTATTCTTATGTTATACAAAAGACATCAGAGTTTGTTCTTCAAACATATCCGGCAAAACAAGCTCCTCTTAAAACCCTGTCATATAAGCCTACCTGCAAGGGAGAAAGTGAGGGGGGTTAGCACAAGGCTAAGTGAATGGCATAGTCCTAACAAGTATAAGCATATAGCATCAAGCTAGCCAATATACAAATAGGGTCTTGATAACAAGAGGATCGGCGGCCTAGCCGGGCCCTTAACTCCAACTGATCAGGTTGGAGTATACAGATAATTCCAGTTACTGTCTCCCTTGCATAGTATCCTGATTCAGGGGATGCATCGTTCAACTATACTACGTGAATAGTAACTCCTGAACCAGAAAGACTCATTCTTGCCTCATGTCCAACATATAAATTTGACATAACTACAAAACCATAGCTGCCCCACAGGTAAGCCAGTTACCGCTACAAAACCCGTAATCAGCAATATCAACTACCAGACTACTAACCCGTAGTCGGCATCCAAGGTGGCCACAAGTCACAAAATATAGCTTATTATATTATATAATAAGTATTCAGGTGAGTAAGCCAAGGTAATAGTAGCATAACCCGCTACTAATAGTCCCACTTACCTGGAAATACAAGAACTCAGTAGTCTTATCTCACTGAGCCTTCACCTTCACCTTTTCCTTTATCACATGAGAATATCATTTCTATAGTTAGTACCCATTTTAATCAGGTTACAAATCAGAAGAAATAAACACATCAATACAGTAAATGGGTTATAACTGCACTTGACCCAAACCTACTGTCACGACCATACTTTTTCCGTTAACTTTTACCGTTTATTATTTAACGTCCTTTAATTGTTATTCTTGCCACGTCATTTCTATGACCTATATTATTATTTTAGTAATAATATATTAAATGTTATGTGTTAAATGAATATTTGTATTCATATTTTAATTTGTACGTTTCTACGTGTCGTGAATTTCTATCCGGCGAATCTTTTCGATTTTCAAACCAACGGTCAAACTTTTGGGATTTTTAAATCCAAATTATTTTAAATATGATATTTTGATGTCATATGATTATATATAGTGTTTATATATTTTATTCGTCGCATATTTATTATCTCTCCGGAAAATTTATCGCGTAGTAGTGTTTTCGCGTTTCGGGCTTCGATCGGGCGTTCGGGCTAAAAGCAATTACACACTTATCAATTTTGGGCCATGGGGCCCACCCCATAACCCACCCATTGGCCGAATCCATGGGGGAAGGGGTATACCCGCATTTGTTTTTCCTTTTTGGAATTCATTTTCATTTCATTTTATTTTACTACTAAACCTAATTCTATTATTTTCTCTCAACTTCTCCCTCTCCTCCCTTGTTCTTGGCTGTCGTCCAAAACCAACCATCATCATCATAATCATGTCACAAAAATTATTGCTTGGATCAAGAAGCTTTCATCATCATCGCGTTCCTCTCGTTCATCTCTACACGATTGTATCTCTTGATTATTGATTAGGGTATAAACCCTAACCCTAACTTTTTGATTTTTTTTTTTATTTTACTGATTTTGATGTTTAATATGATAGTATAGTGCTTGTATGTTGTTGGTTTATTGATTGTATGCATAGAATCACTCGTGATCGCATGTTTTCGGTTTGATTGATTGTGGACAGCGGAATAATTGACCATTTCAGTAAACTTATCTGATTTTTTTGTTAAATAAAAGTGTCTTGATGTGTTCCTCTCATCAAGACATTAATTTTAGACTCCGGATTCATGTTATTTCGATTCCCGAAACTTAAGTTATGATTAAAATGGTGTTTTCATGAAATCAAAAGATAAAAACGAATGTGTTCAGGTTTGGTCCGATTTTGTGACCACTTTTGGAGTCTCTATGGTGTACTAGTGTGTTAGGATTGATTATTTGATGAACATTCATGTTCGGGTCATCAAAATTCGAGCCACGGATCACCCGGAATGACTAAAACAAGTTTTTGATCGGATTAAAGTAAGTTGAATTAATAATACTTATGATATGATTAAAATTTATTATTTATTTAATAATACCTATGTTATGACTAATATTTAATTAATTAATTAAATACTTATGTTATATTAATTATATCATTTAAACTTATGTTAACTTTATTAATTCAATTTAATTTAATTAAACTTATGTTATGACATAATTATACATATATGACTTTAAATAACCTTATAACTTATATTATTATTATAAATTATACTTTAAAATTTAATGTTGACTATGTTTGACCAAGGTTGACTTTTGAGTTGACTTTCTGTTGACTTTGACTTTCAGTTGACTTTTGTTGACTTTTTAATTAAGGAAACTTTCCTAAATTATAAATTTTCCAAAAATAGCAACTTTCTAAATATGGAAAATTTTCAAAAATAGAAACTTTTCTAAAATAGTAACTTTCCTAAAATAGAAACTTTCCTTAAATAGAAAATTTCCAAAAGTTGAAACCTGCTAAAAATAGAAACTTTCTAAAAATAGAAAGTACGTATCCTTACGCTGTTCTGATCAAACTGAAGCATACTGAGTGTTGTTCTATGCCTACTTGCAACAAGTACTATAGCTATCATACTAAGACTTGACCTAAGTTAGTTATTTATATCGACCTGCTTGATTTATAGGTCGGCGTTGTGATCATTCTTGATCACTTTACTTCGTGCAGTTCATGTTTTCTGTGTTACTACTTCGTTTACATTAAGGTGAGTTATAGTCCCGTTTTTCATACTTTTTAAAGTATTTTTGGGATGTGATTACATGCATTTTTGTTTTACGTTTAGACACAAGTGGCAATTAAATTTAAATTATTCATTATGAGTTGAACGAAAATATTCCCTAGTCTGGTAACTGTAATCACTGGTTTCTACTGGTGAACGCGAATCCTATGGATAGATCTATCGGGCTTGACAGCTGCATTTCGAGCTAGTCGCGCTAGCAATTTATAATCGGAATGTATTAGTACTTCATTATTATTTGAAGATACACGTGTTCAGTGTATATATATTGTGTTAGGTAAGGGTATAGAAATGGTTAAGTGGTTACCAGGTGGCTCATAGATAATGGAATAATATTTTATGTTTTCTAACATTTTAAATCTTGTGGTCTAAAGTTTATACGTTTATTTAAACCTATAATTCACTCAACATTTTTGTTGACAGTTTACTCGTATGTTTTCACAGGTACTTGATTTGTTTGGGCTTCAGCTGTGTTAGAATGTCTGCATGCATTTGGCAGATTTTGATAAACATTAAAACTTTACATTCTTTTTGATTATTTAAACTTGTGGGTGTTTGTTGACATGTTTTGATCAACTTTGAATATTTTAATAAGTTGAGTTGTTTAGAACTACTTATTTTGAGTAAATTTCCTTTTTGGGAAACTTTTTGAATAAATAATGCAATGTTGTTTAATAAATTCATTTAAAGTTCGATCAAGCTGTGGGACCAAGTGACGGAGCCGTTAAGGGTACTTGACAGGGCCATCACAGTTGGTATCAGAGCTCTGGTTGTTGGGAACTAGGCGGTCATAATGTGGTCAACCCGTAGTTTTTAGGGTGCATTAGAGTATAGTCTACAGCCCGGCTGTAAGACCCTGTTTCAGTTTTAGTTTTGTTCAGTTAACTTGGACGCCGTCCAAGAAGTAGGATGCCGTCCAGTAAAGATTGACTGGACGCCGTCCAGAATGTTGGATGCTGTCCAAATGTACTGACGGACCAGCTGTGTTATTTTTTATAAGAAGGGGTATTTTGGTCAAATCACTTCGGTGTCGGTTTGGAGCCTTCAAAGCTGATCCATTGGCCATTTGTGGATTTCATTCACGCACACAAACACTCTCATCCATATCTAGAGAGAGAGGAAGAGTTTAGAGAGAGAGAGAGAGAGAGCTTGAATTGGAGAAGAAGGAGTCGGATTCTAACCAAAGCTCGGGTTTTAAAGTTGTTCATCTCGTTCACGGCTACGTTGTGGTAGTGTTGGTAAGTTCAAACTCAGAATTTCATTTGTTAGACTTGATATTCAAGTTAGGGTTTGCGCTTGATTAGTTGTGAAACCCCTATAGATGATGAAGTGGGTTTATGGTGACTAGTTATTCTTATAACTTGGCGAGTTTTGGGTTAGTTGATGTTTTAGCCATGATTAGGCTTTAATCTTGGGTTTAATCACTAGGTTTAGTGATTATGGAAGTGTTGGAACACTTTTGGGTGTGTTTGGTTGACCAATTTTGAAATGGGTCAAAATTAGGGTCTAGGTGTCATTTTGGGCAAGATAAGTGTTCAACACTTATGAATGTGTTTGATTGGCGTTATGGGAACCATTTGTGATAACCCAGAAATTTCTGATCAAATTTAAACTTTATCTTTATATTATTCAGACACGATAAGCAAAGTTGTTAAGTTAAATCTCAAGAATTTTAAACTGTGTTCATACATTCATTTAACCTCGACCAAATTCCGACGATTCACGAACCATTATATAAATGGATATGATTATATATATATATATATATATATATATATATATATATATATATATATATATATATATATATATATATATATATATATATTATAAATTGAAAATGTTAACAAAGTATTAAATGTATAATACTTTACATAAACGTATTTGTTTCAATATGTCTATCGATGGAATTAGAAGATAATATCAAATGATTGAATTATCAGATGTATTGTGATTATGATTATGGGTCTCTGTTATGAGGTCCACTATGAGTTAAGAAATATGTTCTTTTTGACAACATTCGGAAAATGGTAGAGTGATCTACAAGTAAGAACAAATGTGTCAATTTACGAGAACTAGACAAATGTTAGTGGAGATTCCTGTTTGATTTCCAATTCATGCTTTACAATATATTTCTCGTGACTTTAATAAGATAACGATTTTAGCTTTCATTTTATTTAATGTGAATGTAAGAACATAGAGAGTAAATAATTTAGAGGTTGGATATCGACAAGTTAAGTAACTCGATATTTTACATTAAGATGATTTCATTTAACCCTTGGACTTTATCCCATGTTTCACCAACAAACTGTAATTTAAAAACTTGAACCTTATTATGAGTATATATAATTTTACTATTCTAAAAATATTTTATGATATAATGATTTCTATTATTTTAACCTTTTAACAAAATGATTCTTAAATATATTCAGTTTTAGAAAACAAAAGTTCATATTTATTTAATTTAGTTTCAAACGTACAAAAACGTTTGTAGGTTAAAAAGAACTTTATTATTAAAACGTTTTATGAGATAATTGTTGATGAGTTTTGAAGAACTGAATTAAAGCTTTGTAATATATATATATATATATATATATATATATATATATATATATATATATATATATATATATATATAGTGTTTTAAAAACGTAAATGTAATGACCCAAAATTGTTTGACTAATTTTAAACCAAACTTCCGATGATTCACGAACAACTATTTGTAAATAGATACATATATATATATATATATATATATATATATATATATATATATATAATTTGAAATAAATTACTATTTAACTGCTAGAAATAAATACGTAAAAATTATTATAATATGATTATTAATATTATTATTATCATTAATAATATTAATATTATAAGTAGTGTTATTATTAGTATTATTAATAATATTATTGTTATCATTTTTATTATGATTATTATTGTCATTTTTATGATGATTAGTATCATTATTATTTATTATTATTATTAATATAATTATTATTATTATTAGAATTATTGATATTATTATCATTATTATTAATTTTATTATTAGTATTAGTACTTGCGTTATTATTAATATTATTAACAATATAATTATTAATTTATAATAATTATATAAGAATTATACAAAGAAGGAATCAAATTCAGTTTCATGTTTCAATCACACTGTATTACAATTTGATCTCTGTCTGCAATCAGTACAGATTGATTCTAATTAATCACACTAACAAACAAACTTAGTACAAATCAAAATCAACTTTTATATTTTTCTTCTGCTTCCTGAATCGAATTCTGTTTCATATCACTATCAGAATTCATATTTTTCTTCCATTCGATCCTGCTCACGATTTTGTAATCTGTCGACTGTCCTTCCTTCCCCTGCTCAAGATTCTTGGACGACTTCAATTAAACACTACAAAACAACTTCAATCAAATCTGTTAGCCATCACTTTCTACTTTCTATTTTCTTTCTTCTTTATTGATTCTTCTGGTCGACTGCTTCCAAGCTATATAACAAAATCTGTTAGAAATAAATATCAAATAATCGTACGAATCTGTTACACATCTCATTCAAATCATACCAATATGGAATATCTAAATCTGCTTTTAAATTGTTTATTAATTAAAAATCTTCTAATCGAATATCATCTGTCGACCCAATCTTAGCTATAAAACAAATTTACAATCGAATCTTAATGCTGTAGTAATTGTAAATTAACATATTATATATATATATATATATATATATATATATATATATATATATATATATATATATATATATATATATATATATATATATATATATATATATATATATATATATATATATACATTATTGCAATTGAGAATGGAAAATAAAAATTAACGAAACCAAAACTTACTTGGTTATCAACCATCCACCTCCCACCACTTTCTATCTTTCTCTCTTATCTTGTATCCGAGAACCATTAGATCAACACCCCAATTGCCTCACCATGAGCAATGAGCCACTACATTTGTTTCCCTTTTGAAACCTGCAACCCACGACCAAAACATCATCACTTGCATTTTTTTTTCTTTTCCTTTTCGTCTTTAATCGATGAACCACCACCATTACCACACGATGAGAACCTCACCACCACTTCCACCATCTCCACATCATATTAAAACTCAGTGATCCTGCTTCATTGCTGCTACCAAGTCTGTTTCTGTTGCACCTTGATAACCATCGACCTCCTTGCTAACTACTGTTAGTTGCGTATTTTTCTGTTCTACTTAAAACAACCATCACAAACCCGAACCATTGCCATTGAACACCAACACCAAATACCCACAGCTACATACACACACACACACACACACACACACACACACATATATATATATATATATATATATATATATATATATATATATATATATATATATATATATATATATATATATATATATAATTTCCTTTTACTGATTAGTTATATATAAAGCCAATTGATAGATGACTGGGATTACTATTCGATTTTCTTTTGGAGTTTTATTTTTTTTCTTTCCTTTTGGCAGACAATTGCCTTACTCTTGATCCTTTCTTCTTCGTGGTAGACCAAGGAAAAACCTACCCACTCTTTATTTTTAAAAAAACGAAAAACCTCTTTATATATGTTGATATGTGATGTTTTGTAGCACACAAACCCCACCACCAATTCCCTTATACTAATGTGTCGGTTAGATGAGAAAAAGGAATAAAGTGGAAACGTTTTCCTTTTCTTTTCGTGACTACATTATGTGGGACAACCTGTTTCGCTAACTAGTATCCAAGGTATTGCTGTTAACTCGCTATTCATGTTTGCCGTTTTCTTTAATGATACGTGTATTGAC
This sequence comes from Rutidosis leptorrhynchoides, assembly GCF_046630445.1. Classification (NCBI taxonomy): domain Eukaryota; kingdom Viridiplantae; phylum Streptophyta; class Magnoliopsida; order Asterales; family Asteraceae; genus Rutidosis; species Rutidosis leptorrhynchoides. Next base: position 222,955,668 of record NC_092335.1, read on the forward strand.
AAATTGATGATGATGATATAAAAGGGTGGGGTTTAAAGATATAATGATGATGAGAATCATAATTGATATGATCATGGACGTGGGAAAAGCACATGAGGAACAAGATAGGTGTATAATCTAATCGTTATTAAAAAAAAAAAAGAAACGAATCCAAGGTTGATTAGATGGAGTGGGACGAACTGGACAGCATATAATTTTTTTTTTTGTTGCAAACTTCTAAACAACCAAACCCCACTTGTTTTTATTAAAGGATGGTGACGGGAACAACACAGGAACAAAATTCATTCCTATAAACTACTAAAAAAAGTGGAGTCAGGTTTGGAAGCAATGTAGCAGACTGCTGGAATGAGCTATTGCTTGTTGGGCCGTTACACTAGCATTGAGGTGGACTGCAGAATATCTGGAGCTATATATATTTATTTTTTTGTTGGGGCCTGCTTCTATAATTGGGCCGAAAAGCTAAAGAATAGATGGTGAAGACACAATAACGAATCTGGTATATGCGTGTATATACATTCCAAACAAACATAACAATATAAATAATTATATGATGATGATGATTAATAAGATGATTAGGTTATGATGTGATAAGAAGGTGTTGCATGACCAAGATAGGAGATGGTAATGTCACGATGTTGGAGGTGATGTTATGAAGTGATTAGATTAAGATTATGATAAAGGGATAAAGATGATGATAACCGGAGGATAATGGTGATGAGGTTATGAATCGTGATTAATGATGATTATGGTAACGATGGGTTATGATGATCATGATGCACAAAGATTATGGTCACAAAGTGGTTATGATTATGATTATAGATGATGATTTGAAGATGGTGAATGGTTAGAATAATAATCAATAATATGAGTATGATGGTCATGAAAATGATATCGTGATGATGAAGATAAGGATCGGTGATGATGATGTTATAAAGATGATGATTTTAAGGAGATACAAAAATATACATGATTATGATGATGTTTATAAGATCATAATGGTAATATTAGATGATGATGGTTGTAGACGATGATGATGGTAAAGAGGAGAAGAAGAATAGAAAGTAATATCGGTTATATATGTTTAAATCGTGTAATAAACCAGAAAAGTAAGAATGGGTAGATGGTCTAGAGCGTTTGCAATATTCGAGAGATCTCGGGTTCGAGCCCAGGGTGTGACATTTTTTTTAAGAAGAAGAAGAAGACATACATTTGTATTAGAATAAATAGATGTGGTGTATCAATTAAATCAGAAATGAGGTGACAAAGGAATGGTTAAAGGCGTTATCGGGTTAGCTGGACGTCGCGGGTTCAAACCCGGACTTGGGCATTTTTTTAAAGGCTAGTTCTTTGAGGTAGTTATTACTAATACTCTTATTATTATTATTATTATTATTATTATTATTATTATTATTATTATTATTATTATTATTATTATTATTATTATTATTATTATTATTATTATTATTATTATTATTATTATTATTATTATTATTATTATGGTTATTATTATTATTATTATCATTAACCCTAAAATAAATATTTTAATTAAAAATTATAACTATCATTATTATTATCATTATTACTATCATTATTATTATTTTCATTAACATGATTTTTATATATAATTTTAGTTACATTATTTTTATTATCACTATTATTATCATTAGTATTATTATTATTACAGTATTAATTACTACAAACATAATAACATTATTATATAAATATTACATATAACAAATTAATGATTTTTGATATAATACCAACTACAAATATATATATATATATATATATATATATATATATATATATATATATATATATATATATATATATATATATATATATATATATATATATATATATATATATATATATATATATATATATATATATATATAACTATATGTATGAATATTGATTATTTACAAAATAACTATATATACAATATAACTGAAGATATAAAATATAAATAAAGTATATATATTTATATAATTACAACATTTAATGCATAAATATTATGTAGGAGGAATTATGTAATTATATGTGTTAATATATATACTTGATATAGGTTCGTGAATCCGAGGTCAACCCTGCATTGTTCAGTTTCGCCGTATGCATATTTTTACTACAAAATATCGTATCGTGAGTTCATTTGCTCCCTTTTACTCTTTATATTTTTGGGACTGAGAATACATGTGCTGCTTTTACAACTGCTTTATTAAATGCCTTTGAAATCTATATTTTTGGACTGAGATGCTTTTATAAATGTTTGACGCGATATGACACAAGCAAAACATTCCTCGAATGAATTATTATACAGACAGAAGTTGAAATGTCCCGTTCATATTGATATAAACGTTCCATATTAATTGATTTCGTTGCGAGGTTTTGACCTCTATATGAGTCGTTTTTCAAAGACTGCATTCGATTTTAAAAACAAACCATAACGTAGATTATCAAGTAATGATAATCAAAAAGATATCGTTTTACACACGACCATTACATAATGGTTTACAATACTATTACACATCGATATAAATCTCCGAATGCAGTTTTTAAACAAATATCATACAAGCATGGACTCCAAATGTAATACCCCGTCAGAATCCACTAACGACGTATTAACTCTAGTCCCAATGCTTGGCTTGACTTCTACATAACAGTAATGTTATACAGCAGAAGCAACTAATACCTGAGATAAAACATGCAAAATGGATCAACATAAAGTTGAGTGAATCTACAGGTTTGAGTAAATAGTTCTCGTATGTTTCATAAAACAGTTTCCATAAATTGTTTGTCGAAAATCATTTCTTAAAAACGTTTATCTGAATAAACCGCTAAGGTTTAATCTCAAAAGTTTGCATATAGCAAATGCTAAGTAATAAACTGTTTGTAAGATGTCAAGTTTCAACTGTGAGTGACATCAAAAAGTTCTTCTCGTTTCATCTGTTTATAGACATTATCATGTCTAGTTTCAAGCTTGTAAACATCATGTTTAAGTAACATTCATCGTAATTTAGGCCACGAGATTTTTTAAAAGCTTCGTAATAATATACACTTATCATGAGCACTTGATTATAAAGCTTTAACCTTTGCGTGAGCCGAGCACACGTCTTTAGTTTACCCTATACTGGTGATACACCGATCAAGTGTACGTGTACAACTACATAAGCACCTGTTTAACGTTGCGGTGAGGTTTGTCAAACCTAACTGTACCGTCCCTATAAGTCGAGCTTACAAAGTAACTAATATAATCACGCTAAGGGATTTTTGATCTGAACTCATATGTATATCCTTGGTAAGTTACTCGTGCCTAGTGCGTAAAACATTTGTAAAAATACTTGTAAACTTTCAAAACGTAGACTCACCTTAGTAAAAGCACTGAAATATCTTAGCAAAACGTACTATAGTCGAACAATCTCGATCGAACAACGTAACATAATCATGTAAGTCATCTTAAGTATACAAATATAGGTCATACTATGTCAACCCATAGTGTACGCAAAGTCCTAGTGCTCAGACTGACTCAACGAACAAGTAAAAGTCAACTAATCCAAACAAGTCAACAAAAGTCAACCAAAGTCAACCCTAAAGTCAACTCGGTCAAAGTGATCAACTAAAGTCAAACATCTCAATAGGTCATGCAAACATGATCAATAAGTCAAACCAAGGTCAAGTATCATCTTACAAGTCATAATTAAGCATATTGCACTTTTGCACCTTAAAGCATGCCTTAGAAATTCGTACGTTGTAGAAAGATCCAACTATAGCTCATAGCACATAAATCATTAAATAATGAAAAACTCCAGATCATAACTACACTTAAAATCGATTCTAAAAAGTCCAGCCAAAGCCTCATCCGATAAATAAAAGTCCAATATCAGAAAGGGTCAATTCATAGTTCATTACAACAATTTCTGCCCGCGCGTCAGTTTTTAAACATTTTTCATAAAATATAGAAAATAGATTTTGCTGAACAGATAATTGAAGTCATCTCAAAACTCCTCAAAGTTTTAGTGATAAAATAATCAGAAACATTGCTTTAGCAAATTTGTACAGTTTTGCAAATCTTTTCAGACTCATCAGTTTTTAATCATCAACCGGACACATCACTTAGACGAGCATATATCTCATGGAAAATCAAGTTCTCGCAAGTTCACATACAAATGAAACACGTCAAGGAACACTTTAGCTAACATATTACAGAATATCAAAGTCTAAATCAACCCCTAGTTCACTCTAGCAACTTTTATGTAACTTTGAAAAACGATTCAGCTCACTTTAAAAACTAAATCTTCGTTTTGACATAACGGGAGCATTACATAACCTTTTGATGCAAATATTAAGTCTAAATTGCATAACATTTCACAAGGAATATAGTAGTATACTTTATATAAGCTAAAACACAAATCATGCAACTCAGAAAATTCGTATATCATGCAAACCCTAACGAAAACTTCGACTAATAATAACTTAAGCATCCGGTAACGAAATCATGCAAATCCAAAGTCCAAATTTATTAATTTTTAGAGATCTATCCATCTAGATACAATACAAGATCAGTACAGAAAATCATATAATTAGATTCACAACAATCAAATTCGGTTTTCATAATAAAGACAACAATCGAGCAAATTAACGACTAACAACGACTATAATTGCAATCAATTGAGCACTAGACTCTTGTACACGATGTAATTGATTAAAATCAGATCTAATAAGATTGGGGTTAGTGTTTATACCTTAAAACACAAATCAATTAGTACTAGCCTGTAGAGGACGATCAAAGGAAGCACTTTCGTGTAGAACGCAAAAGCAAATAATCAAAGTTGAAGGTGATTATGAGGATGATGATGATCGACGACTTGGAGAGGGGTTTGGGGCTGTAAAAATTCGTGGATGGGGTGAGGGATTAGGAATGAATGTATTTTTCTAAGTTAGGGCTCATAAGGATTAGGTTTAGGGCCTTAAAAGCAAGCTTGGGCCAAATTAAAAGACCAAAGGGGTGGGCTTATGGGGATTTCGGCCAAGGGCTGTAAAAAGAGAGTTATTGGACTCACCAATATTGTTAGATAAATTCCCTAAGTGTATCCACTAAGTGTCGTTAGTCGAAAACGCAAACCGGATCGATAAACGTTAATTTCTCGCGTTCTTAATCTATATAAATTCTAATAAATTGAAAGTATGTTTAAAACATAATAATTACATAAAATAATTACTAAAAGTGAAATACCATTCGTTTCGTTATTTTCTTGTACGCGCGTGGTCCGTTTCGAGTGCCGTTAACCGTACCGAATCTCCGGAACGTTAACTAGTCGTTAAAACGAATTCACCGAGTTTAACTTACTAAATAAATAATAAATTAAATAAGTTTTTCATAAAGTCAATAATTATTAGAAATAATTATTTTATCGTTTTTCTGAGTTCCGTAAACTGAAAAGCTTTCTAGGCGATTAACTTAATCGTAACGTTTCTAGTTATTTCGCTATCTGAAATACGTTCATAAATTAATATAACATATTAATTCAAGTAATCCTATAGGATCAAGTATGCATTTAAATCAATCAAACACATCAAGTTCTAAGTAATCACCGTTAAATATTTAACGGACAAGTAACGATAGTAACGGAAAAAGTCGGGTTGTTATATTAACCACCTGTTATGAAAAATTTCGTCCTGAAATTTTAGTGCACGTCTACCGTAGTCTTCTCCTTGGGAAACATTTGCGGATACTTTTGTCTCATCTGGTCTTCACGCTCCCACGTGAATTCTGGTCCTCTACGGGCGTTCCATCTAACTTTAACGATTGGAATTCTGCTTTGCTTTAGTTGTTTAACCTCGTGATCTATAATCTCTACAGGTTCTTCAATGAAATTAAGCTTAGGATCGACTTGTATCTCATCTAAAGGAATTACCAAACTTTCGCCTGATAAGCATTTCTTCAAGTTAGAAACGTGAAAAGTGTCGTGAATTTCGCTGAGTTCCTGCGGTAGTTTCAGCCAATACGTTACTGGTCAATTATCTCGATAATTTCAAATGGTCTAATATCTCAGAATTAGCTTGCCTCTTTTACCAAAGCGCACTACACCCTTCCAGGGTGATACCTTGAGCATAACCTTATATCCATCTTGAAACTCTAAATCTCGCCTTCTAACGTCGGCGTAACTCTTTCGATGACTTCGCGCCGTTTTTAGTTTCTCTTGTATCTGCGCGATCTTCTCAGTGGTTTCATGTATGATCTAAGGACCAGTCAATTGAATATCTCCTAATGCAGTCCAACATACGAGTGATCTGCACTTCCTGCCATAAAGTGCTTAAAAAGGCGCTACCTTTATACTTGCGTGATAACTATTGTTATAGGAGAATTCTACTAACAGTAGATGTCCATCCCATCCATTTCCGACATCAATAACACATGCCCTTAACATGTATTCTAGTGTTTGGATGGTTCTCTCGCTTTGACCATCTGTTTGTGGGTGACATGCTATACTCATATTAAAACGAGTTCCCATTGCCTCTTGCAATGCTTGCTAGAATCTAGATGTAAATCTGCTATCTCTGTCGGAAATAATGGATATCGGCACTCCATGTCAGGAAACTACTTCCTTTATATAGATCTGTGCCAACTTCTCCATCTTATCCGTTTCCTTAATCGGTAGAAAATAAGCAGACTTTGTGAGACGATCAATGATAACCCAAATTGTATCATAACCTCCCACAGTCTTGGGCAACTTAGTAATGAAATCCATAGTAATACATTCCTATTTCCACTGGGAATCTCTGGTTGTGTTAGTAGTCCTGATGGTTTCTCATGCTCTGCTTTTACCTAAGCACACGTTGAGCACTCACTAACATAGGTTGCTATATCTGCTTTCATATTAGGCCACCAGTACAGTGCCTTAAGATCTTGGTACATCTTGTTGGATCCAGGGTGAATAGAATACCTTTTCTTGTATGCCTCACCTAGCACTAGTTCCCTTGATCCGCCAAATCTCGGTACCCAAATTCGATCTAAGAAGTATCGGATTCCATCTTCTCGAATGACAAACTTCTTGTCCATTCCTCTGAGTGACTCAATAGCAACGTTCTCTTCTTTTAATGCCTCTAGCTGTGCATCGCGTATCCGAGAAGTAAGATTCCTTCGAATAGTCATATTCAATGCTCTAACTCGGAGAGGTTTATCCTTTTTCTTCATACTCAAGGCATCTGCAACGACATTAGTCTGCCATTATGATAGCAAATCTCGTAGTTGTAGTCATTCAATAGCTCTATCCAACATCTCTGCCTCATGTTGAGCTGTTTCTGGTCAAAGATATGTTTCAAACTCTTGTGATCCGTGAAAACAGTAAACTTAGTACCATACAGATAGTGTCTCCACATCTTCAGTGCAAAGACCACAGCACCAAGTTCTAAATCGTAAGTCGTATAGTTCTGTTCGTGTATCTTCAATTGTCGTTATCCGTATGCAATCACTTTCTTACATTGCATCAATACGCAATCAAAACCCTGTCGTGAAGCGTCACAATAAATCACGAAGTCCTCGGTTCCTTAGGGCAAAGATAAAATCGGGGCAGTATTTATTTTCTCTTTTAACAACTGAAATGCGGATTCATGCAGCTCAGTCCATTCATACTTCTTAGCCTTGTGGGTCAATGCTGTTAACGGTTGGGAAATAGTATAAAATTCCTCCATGAATCTCCTATAATCACCAGCTAGACCTAAGAATTTCCGAACCTGTGTTGGCAACTTAGGAGTCTCCCATTTCTTGACCGTTTCTATCTTCGCAGCCGTAAGTTACACTTCTAATACTTCGCATATAGCTGCTCCTTCCTGAGCATCTCTAGTATTAAACGGAGATGTTGTTCATGTTCTTCCTCATTCTTAGAATATACCAGAATATCGTCGATACAAAATAACAAACTTGTTCGGATATGACTTACACACACGGTTCATGAAATCCATGAACACTGCCGGTGCGTTCGTCAATTCAAACGACATTACGGTAAATTCATGATGTATATAGCGTGTTCTAAACACTGTCTTCGGTAAATTTGTCTCTTTTACCCTCATCTGATGGTAACCTGACCTCAGATCAATCTTAGAGTAACATGCTGATCCTTGTGATTGATCAAACAAATCATCGATCCTCGGTAGCGGGTATCTATTCTTGATACAAGGTTTCATAGATCCATCCTTCTTCCTAACAAAGAGCACATGTGCTCTCCATGGTGATGAGCTCGGTCGAATGAATCCCTTGTCTAAAAGCTCTTGTAACTGACTAGACAGCTCATGCAATTCTGAAGATGCAAGTCTTTACGGTACGTGCGCTACAGGTGCCGCTGCCGGCATTAAGTCAATCTGAAATTCTACGTCTCTATGCGGTGTAAGACATGGCAATTCTCTCGGAAGGACCTTAAGGAAAATTTCTAACGGTTGGGACATCTTCGGGTCTCTTGCTGATTCAACTTTGCTCACATGTGCTAGAATTGTGAGACATCCTTATCTAGTGTACTTTTGGACCTTCGAGCAATTAGTATAATGCAACGGTGTATTGATCTTCTCTCCGTACACCATCATTGATTCATCTTCGATAAAAGTAATTCGAATGGAATTCTGGTCGCAACAGCCTCGGTTGTGTCGTTAGATAACCAGTCCATTTCAACTACAAGGTCAAATAAAGAAATATGGTAGTCCAAGTAAAATAATTTAACTACAAGCATCACTCATGTACATTTCTATTGTAATAGCCCGCCAATCGTCAAAAAAAGTACTGTTTGGTTCGGAAGGTTGTTATGGGCTTAACAGTATGGGTCTTAGCTTATAATTTGCAAAGGATTAGGAGCAATCGTTGATTAAAGGTTGGGGTGAGTTTCGTGCGAGAGACATTTACGATGTAAGTGTACGATCAAACTTCTTAAAACTGGACCTCCTTAAACTATAATGACATCGATCATGATACGTTTTATTCCCAGTTAATAGTTCCATAGAGTTTACGTTGTCTAAGGCAGATACTGGATTCTAAATGTTATGACGGAATTCTTTAGCGACCAAGCTTCTATCGGCACCGGTGTTGAGAGTATACAAACATTATAATTGTTAAGTAAGAAAGAATTCGTGACAAACTTTATGGAAGTTGATGTTGAAAGTAGGATGAGTTACCAGACTTGTCCACATCGGTGGGGGAGAAGAACGAAATACCCTTTATGTGGGAAGGTGTGAATACCTCTTCTGGTAGACTCGTATTGGAAAGCAAAATCGTGAAGCCGCGGGTGGCTGAATGATAGGAAAGTCGGACGTTAAGTAGACAATATCTACTACGGATTTCGTAGGCTGTTACAAGGAATTCATCCCCTAAAGATAAATCCAAAATGAGTCGTGATGCATAGTAGCTAGTAGTAAATTGTGGAGGTGCTAGTAGTGATGAGTAGTAGTTAGTAATGGTAAGTTGCAATGGGTGGCATCGAGTAGTAACTAGTGATTAGCAGTGAGAAGTAGGTGATCGGTCAAGTCTAGTAGTGAGAGGCGGCGTTGTGTAGTAGTAAGCAACGATAAGTAGTGGTATGAGATGATGAGTATGTTCCAGCAGTGTCTTCGTAGTGTCAAGTAGTGTTCGGTGGTGAGGGACAGTGTTAAGTAGTGATGAGTTGTGATGTGATTACACGCTTCTTATAGGTTATAATAGCAATTAATTCGCACAGTGTAAACTTCTACAAATATTTAAGATTATACGGTTCAAGTTCTAAATGATGTTTATCCTAGTAACCTATTTGACTCGCTCCCAATTCATTATTTTGCGATGTCGGAACTTCTATATGAGTTACCGTAATGTAATCCCGGTCATTACATTATGCTATCTCACATATCCATTCGACATTACTCCATTAGTTCAAGATAGCGTAGTCAACTTAATGCTCTTAAGTGTAGCGTCGGGTGTAAGTTTGTGATTCGTGACATCATATATCTAGTCAAAGTACATATCATTATGGATATAGATGCGTATATGCATGTGATGTCTATTATGTAGCCCTATGGGTAGCATAGTAGAGAAAACAGTGTATCATGGCGTATAACAGTCATTCTAAGTATACGGCTATAGACTAGACCCACTAATGCACCCTACGATTAGCACACTAATGTATCCTAGTTTCCTATAGCCAAAGCTCTGATACCAAATGTAATACCCCGTCAGAAATAACTAACGATGTATTAACTCTGGTCTCAATGCTTGGCTTGACTTCTACATAACAACAATGTTATACAGCGGAAGCAACAAATACCTGAGATAAAACATGCAAAACGGATCAACATAAAGTTGAGTGAATCTACAGGTTTAAGTAAATAGTTCTCGTATATTTTATAAAACAATTTCCATAAATCGTTTGTCAAAAATCATTTCTTAAAAACGTTTATCTGAATAAATCGCTAAGGTTTAATCTCAAAAGTTTGCATATAGTAAATGCTAAGTAATAAACTGTTTGTAAGATGTCAAGTTTCAACTGTGAGTGACATCAAAAAGTTCTTCTCGTTTCATCTGTTTGTAGACATTATCATGTCTAGTTTCAAGCTTGTAAACATCATGTTTAAGTAACATTCATCGTAAGTTAGGCCACGAGATTTCTGAAAAGCTTCGTAATAATATACACTTATCATGAGCACTTGATTATAAAGCTTTAACCTTTACGTGAGCCAAGCACATGTCTTTAGTTTACCCTATACTGGCGATACACCGATCAAGTGTACGTGTATAACTACATAAGCACCTGTTTAACGTTGCGGTGAGGTTTGTCAAACCTAACGGTACCGTCCCTATAAGTCGAGCTTACAAAGTAACTAATATAATCAAGCTAAGGGATTTTTGATCTGAACTCATATGTATATCCTTGGTAAGTTACTCGTGCCTAGTGCGTAAAAAATTTGTAAAAATACTTGTAAAAATAGTTTAAGAAAATAGTTCAAAAGTAGCATGTATCTCATCCCTAAAATGTTGATGAAAAAGGGACTGTAGACTCACCTTAGCAAAAGCACTGAAATATCTTAGCAAAATGTACTATAGTCGAACAATCTCGATCGAACAACGTAACCTAATCATGTAAGTCATCTTAAGTATACACATATAGGTCATACTATATCAACCCATAGTGTATGCAAAGTCCTAGTGCTCAGACTGACTTAACGAACAAGTAAAAGTCAACTAATCCAAAAAAGTCAACCAAAGTCTACCCTAAAGTCAACTCGGTCAAAGTGATCAACTAAAGTCAAACATCTCAGTAGGTCATGTAAACATGATCAATAAGTCAAACCAAGATCAGGTATCACCTTACAAGTCATAATTAAGCATATTGCACTTTTGCACCTTAAAGCATGCCTTAGAAATTCGTACGTCGTAGAAAGATCTAACTATAGCTCATAGCACATAAATCATTAAATCATGAACAACTCCAGATCATAACTACACTTAAAATCGATTCCAAAAAGTCCAGCCAAAGCCTCATCCGATAAATAAAAGTCCAATATCAGAAAGGGTCAATTCATAGTTCATTACAACAATTTCTGCCCGCGCGTCAGTTTTTAAACATTTTTCATAAAATATAGAAAATAGATTTTGATGAACAGACAATTGGAGTCATCTAAAAACATCCCTAAGTTTTAGTGATAAAATAATCAGAAACATTGCTTTAGCAAATTTGTACAATTTTGCAAATCTTTACAGACTCATCAGTTTTTAATCATCAACCGGACACATCACTTAGACGAGCATATATCTCATGGAAAATCAAGTTCTCGCAAGTTCGCATACAAATGAAGCACGTCAAGGAACACTTTAGCTAACAAATTACAGAATATCAAAGTCTAAAGTCCAAATTTATTAATTTTTCAAGATCTATCCATCTAGATACAATACAAGATCAGTACACAAACTCATATAATCAGATTCACAACAATCAAATTCGGTTTTCATAATAAAGACAACAATCGAGCAAATTAACGACTAACAACGACTATAATTGCAATCAATTGAGCACTAGACTCTTGTACACCATGTAATTGATTAAAATCAGATCTTATAAGATTAGGGTTAGTGTTTATACCTTAAAACACAAATCAATTAGTACTAGCGTGTAGAGGACGATCAAAGGAAGCACTTTCATGTAGAACGCAAGAGCAAATAATCAAAATTGAAGGTGATTATGAGGATGATGATGATTGACGACTTGGAGAGGGGTTTGGGGCTGCAAAAATTCGTGGATGGGGTGAGGGAGAAGGAATGAATGTATTTTTCTAAGTTAGGGCTCATAAGGATTAGGTTTAGGGCCTTAAACGCAAGCTTGGGCCAAATTAAAAGACCAAAGGGGTGGGCTTATGGGGATTTTGGCCAAGGGCTGTAAAAAGAGAGTTATTGGGCTCACCAATATTGTTAGATAAATTCTCTAAGTGTATCCACTAAGTGTCGTTAGCCGAAAATGCAAACCAGATCGATAAACGTTACTTTCTCGCATTCTTAATCTATATAAATTCTAATAAATTGAAAGTATATTTAAAACATAATAATTACATAAAATAATTATTAAAAGTGAAATACCATTTGTTTCGTTATTTTGTTGTACGCGCGTGGTCCGTTTCAAGTGCCGTTAACCGTACCGGATCTCCGGAACGTTAACTAATCGTTAAAACGAATTCACCGAGTTTAACTTACTAAATAAATAATAAATTAAATAAGTTTTTCATAAAGTAAATAATTATTAGAAATAATTATTTTATCGTTTTTTTGAGTTTTGTAAACTGAAAAGCTTTCTAGGCGATTAACTTAATCGTAACGTTTCTAGTTATTTCGCTATCTGAAATAAGTTCATAAATTAATATAATATATTAATTCAAGTAATCCTCTAGGATCAAGTATGCATTTAAATAATGATTAACACATCAAGTTCTAAGTAATCACCATTAAATATTTAACGCACAAGTAACGATAGTAATGGAAAAGTCGGGTTGTTACACCAAATCTTGTCCTTAATTTAGTATGCGACAGCGGAAGCTTCTTAATAATCACCTGAGAATAAACATGCTTTAAAATTCAACAAAAATGTTGGTGAGTTATAGGTTTAACATATATATATATATATATATATATATATATATATACACACACACACATACATATATATATATATATATATATATATATATATATATATATATATATATATATATATATATATCAAATCGTAATAATAGACCACAAGATTTCATATTTCAATACACATCCCATACATAGAGATAAAAATCATTCATATGGTGAACACCTGGTAACCGACATTAACAAGATGCATATAAGAATATCCCCATCATTCCGGGACACCCTTTAGACATGATAATAACGAATTCGAAGTACTAAAGCATCCGGTACTTTGGATGGGGTTTGTTAGGCCCAATAGATCTATCTTTAGGATTTGCGTCAATTAGTAGTTCGGTTTACTAATTCTTAGGCTACCAACCAAAAAAGGGGCATATGCGGCTTCGATCATTCAACCATAGAAAGTAGTTTCACGTACTTGTGTCTATTTTGTAAAACATTTATAAAACTGCATGCATTCTTATCCCAAAAATATTAGATTTTAAAAGTGGGACTACAACTCACTTTTACAGATTTTTCCCTTCGTCGAAAATAAGACTTGGCCACGGGTCGATTCACGAACCTATACAAATATGTACATATATATCAAAGTATGATCAAAATATATTTACAACATTTTTTATTACGTTTTAATGATTTGAGTTTGTTAAGTCAGCAGTCCTCGTTAGTAACCTACAGCTAGTTGTCCATAGTTAGATGTACAGAAATAAATCAATATAAATTATCTTGGATCAATCCACAACCCAGTATATACAAGCTTCAGGCTAGATCACAACTCAAACTATATATATTATTTTGGAATCAACCTCAACCCTGTATAGCTAACTCAAGCATTACTGCATATAGAGTGTCTACGGTTGTTCCAAAACATATTATATAGATGGGTCGATATGATATGTCAAAATATTGTATACGTGTCTATGGTATCCCAAGATTACATAATATATATTAGAATACATGTATAATACAATATAAGTTGGTTAAGTTATGATTTGTATAAGTTTGTTACAAGTTTCACGTAGCTACAACAAGCAAAAATTATCCAATCTTGTTTTACCCGTAACTTCTTCGTTTTAAATCCGTTTTGAGTGATTAAAGTTACTATATTTTCATATTGAACTTAAGTTTATGAATATAAACAGAAAAATTATAAGTTTATAGTCTGAAATATAGGTTACATGTCATTTACTAAAGAGGTAGTCATTTCTGTCGAAAGAACGACATCTTGATGACCATTTTGAAAAACATACTTTCACTTTGAGTTTAACCATGATTTTTGGATATAGTTTCATGTTCATAAGAAAAATCATTTTCCCATAAGTATAGCTTTTAAATTAAAGTTTATCATAGTTTTTAATTAACTAACCCAAAACAGCCCGCGGTGTAACTACGACGGCGTATGTCCGGTTTTACGGTGTTCTTTGTGTTTCCAGGTTTTAAATCATTAAGTTAGCATATCATATAGATATAGAACATGTGTTTAACTGATTTTAAAAGTTAAGTTAGAAGGATTAACTTTATTTGAGAACAAGTTTAGAATTAACTAAACTATGTTCTAGTGATTACAAGTTTAAATCTTCGAATAAGATGGTTATATATATATGAATTGAATGATGTTATGAACATCATTACTACCTAAAGTAAAGTAGGTAAACCTACTGGAAATGTTGAAAAAATAACTTGAACTTCAAAGGATCTTTGATGGCTTGGAAGTTCTTGAAGTAGAATCATGACACGAAAAACAAGTTCAAGTAAGATTACTACTCGAATTAAGATAGTTATAGTTATAGAAATTGAATCAAAGCTTGAATGTGAATATTAACTTGATTTAGAAAGATAACCTACTGTAAATAATAAAGGTTTCTTGAGGTTGGATG
This sequence comes from Rutidosis leptorrhynchoides, assembly GCF_046630445.1. NCBI lineage: Eukaryota > Viridiplantae > Streptophyta > Magnoliopsida > Asterales > Asteraceae > Rutidosis > Rutidosis leptorrhynchoides. Next base: position 222,970,677 of record NC_092335.1, read on the forward strand.
ATCACTTGAAATGGATTTGCAAGATTCAAAATAAACTAGCAAACTTGAAAGGATTTTCGAAGTGTTCTTGAAGTGTTCTTCCTATGATGATTAGATCTTGATTCTTGAAGTAATTTTTGATGAAGATGATGATTAGTTACTGGAAAAATTCATTCGTAAGTTTGTGTGTGTGTGTGTTGAGTGAGAATTAGAAAGAGAATTGGAAATGAAATGAAGTGAATGGTGAGTGGTGAGTGGGGTTGAAAGGAGTTCTTGTTTTTGTTTCCTTACTCATAAGTCATGATAGTTGCCAAATGATGGCTCCCACATGATTAGGTGACTCACAAGGGCTGCTAAGAGCTGATCATTGGAGTGTATATACCAATAGTAAATATGTCTAGAAGCTGTGTATTGTACGAGTACGAATACGATGCATACGAGTAAAATTGTTGATGAAAACGAATGAGAATGTAAGTGTAACCATTTTTGTTAAGTATAAGTATTTTGATATATGTCCTTAAGCCTTTCAAAATTGTATTAATACATCTTAATACAATACATGTATATACATTTTAACTGAGTCGTTAAGTCATCATTAGTCGTTACATGTAAGTGTTGTTTTGAAACCTTTAAGTTAACGATCTCATTTAATGTAGTTAACCTATTGTTTATTATATCTAATGAGATGTTAAATTATCATATTATCATGATAACATGGTGTATGAATATATCTTAATACGATATATATATCTTAACACGTCGTTACAACGATAATCGTTACATATATAGCTTGTTTCGAAATCCTTATGTTAGTAGTCTTGTTTTACATATGTAGTTCATTTGTTAATAAACTTAATGATATATTTAATTATCATTTTATCATGTTAGACATAGTGTATTAATATCTTATCATGATACATATGTATTTAGTAAGACGTTGATATAACGATAGTCGTTATATATATCGTTTCGCGTTTTCTTAATTTACTACTTTCATTTTATGTATCTTACTCATTGTTAATGTACTTGGTGAGATACTTACTCATCATAATAACATGTTATATATATATATATATATATATATATATATATATATATATATATATATATATATATATATATATATATCATGTCGGTTTTTTTTACAAGTTTTAATGTTCGTGAATCACCGGTCAACTTGGGTGGTCAATTGTCTATATGAAACTCATTTCAAATAATCAAGTCTTAACAAGTTTGATTGCTTAACATGTTGGAAACATTTAATCATGTAAATATCAATTTCATTTAATATATATAAACATGGAAAAGTTCGTGTCACTACAGTACCTACCCGTTAAATAAATTTCGTCCCAAAATTTTAAGCTGTTGAAGGTGTTGATGAATCTTCTGGAAATAGGTGAGGGTATTTCAGCTTCATCTGATCTTCCCGCTCCCAGGTGAACTCGAGTCCTCTACGAGCATTCCATCGAACCTTCACGATTGGTATATTATTTTGCTTAAGTCTTTTAACCTCACGATCCATTATTTTGACGGGTTCTTCAATAAATTGAAGTTTTCATTGATTTGGATTTCGTCTAAAGGAATAGTGAGATCTTCTTTAGCTAAGTATTTCTTCATATTCGAGACGTGAAAGGTATTATGTACGTTGGCTAATTGTTGCAGTAATTCAAGTCGATAAGCTACCGGTCCGACACGATCAATAATCTTGAATGGCCCAATATATCCCGAGTTTAATTTTCCCCGTTTTCCAAAATGGACAACACCTTTCCAAGGTGATACCTTAAGCATGGCCATGTCACCGATTTCAAATTCTAAGTCTTTTCTTCTGATGTCCGCGTAGCTCTTTTGCCGATTCTGAGCGGTTTTCAATCGTTGTTGAATTTGGATGATTTTCTCGGTAATTTCTTGGATTATCTCCGAACGCGTAATCTGTCTATCCCCAACTTCACTCCAAAAAATTGGAGACCTGCACTTTCTACCATAAAGTGCCTCAAATGGTGCCATCTCAATACTCGAGTGGTAACTGTTGTTGTAGGAAAACTCTGCTAACGGTAGGTGTCGATCCCAGCTGTTTCCAAAATCCATAACACATGCTCGTAGCATGTCTTCAAGAGTTTGTATCGTCTTTTCACTCTGCCCATCGGTTTGTGGATGATAAGTAGTACTCATGTCTAGACGAGTTCCCAATGCCGGTTGTAGTGTTTGCCAGAATCTTGAAATAAATCTCCCATCCCTATCAGAGATAATAGAGACTTGTATTCCATGTCTTGAGACGACTTCTTTCAAGTATAGTCGTGCTAACTTCTCCATTTTATCATCTTCTCTCATTGGTAGGAAGTGTGCTGACTTGGTGAGACGATCGACTATTACCCAAATAGTATCATAACCACTTGCAGTCCTTGGCAATTTAGTAATGAAATCCATGGTAATGTTTTCCCATTTCCATTCCGGGGTTTCAGGTTGTTGAAGTAGACCTGATGGTTTCTAATGTTCAGCTTTGACCTAAGAACACGTCAAACATTCTCCTACTTATTTAGCAACATCGGCTTTCATACCCGGCCACCAAAAATGTTTCTTGAGATCCTTGTACATCTTCCCCGCTCCAGGATGTATTGAGTATCTGGTTTTATGAGCTTCTCTAAGTACCATTTCTCTCATATCTCCAAACTTTAGTACCCAAATTCTTTCAGCCCTATACCGGGTTCCGTTTTCCCGAATATTAAGATGCTTCTCCGATTCTTTGGCTATTTCATCCTTTAAATTTCCCTCTTTTAAAACTCCTTGTTGCTCCTCCTTTATTTGAGTAGTAAGGTTAGTGTGAATCATAATATTCATAGCTTTTACTCGAATAGGTTCTCCGTCCTTTCTACTCAAAGCGTCGGCTACCACATTCTCCTTCCCCGGGTGGTAACGAATCTCAAAATCGTAATCATTCAATAACTCAATCCACCTACGCTGCCTCATGTTCAGTTGTTTCTGATCAAATATATATTGGAGACTCTTGTGGTCGGTATATATAATACTTTTGACCCCATATAAGTAGTGCCTCCAATTCTTTAATGTAAAAACAACAGCACCTAATTCCAAATCGTGAGTCGTATAATTTTGCTCGTGAATCTTCAATTGTCTAGACGCATAAGCAATTACCTTCGTTCATTGCATTAATACACAACCGAGACCTTGATTTGATGCATCAAAATAAATCACAAAATCATCATTCCCTTAAGGCAATGACAATATAGGTGCCGTAGTTAGCTTTTTCTTCAATAACTGAAACGCTTTCTCTTGTTCATCCTTCCATTCAAATTTCTTCCCTTTATGCGTTAATGCAGTCAAGGGTTTTGCTATTTTAGAAAAATCTTGGATGAATCTTCTGTAGTAACCAGCCAATCCTAAAAATTGGCGTATGTATTTCAGAATTTTCGAGGTTTTCCATTTTTCAACGGTTTCAATCTTTGCCGGATCCACATGAATACCTTCTTTGTTCACTATGTGACCGAGGAATTGAACTTCTTCCAACCAAAATGCACACTTTGAAAACTTAGCGTACAGTTTCTCTTTCCTCAACAATTTTAGCACTTTTCTTAAATGTTCTTCATGCTCTTGATCATTCTTTGAGTAGATAAGTATGTCATCGATGAAAACTATTACAAACTTGTCAAGATATAGCCCATACACACGGTTCATGAGGTCCATGAACACAGCTGGTGCATTAGTCAATCCAAACGACATAACCATAAACTCGTAATGACCGTAACGAGTCCTAAAAGCAGTCTTCGGAATGTCATCCTCCTTCACTCGCATTTGATGATACCCGGAACGTAAATTGATCTTCGAATAAACCGACGAACCTTGCAGTTGATCAAATTAGTCATCGATTCTTGGTAGTGGATAACGGTTCTTGATGGTAAGTTTGTTCAACTCTCTGTAGTCGATACACAACCTAAATGTACCATCCTTCTTCTTGACAAACAAAACAGGAGCTCCCCACGGTGATGTGCTTGGTCGAATGAAACTATGCTCTAAAATTTCTTGTAATTGGATTTGGAGTTCCTTCATTTCGTTGGGTGCGAGTCTGTATAGAGCACGAGCTATTGGTGCAGCTCCTGGTACAAGATCTATCTGAAATTCCACGAATCGGTGCTAAGGTAGTTCCGGTAATTCTTTCGGAAATACATCGGGAAATTCTTTTGCGATGGGAACATCACTGATGTTCTTTTCTTCTGTATTGATTTTCTCGACGTGTGCTAGAACAGCATAGCAACCTTTTCTTATTAGTTTTTGTGCCTTCAAATTACTAATAAGATTTAACTTCGCGTTGCTCTTTTCTCCATACACCATTAAAGGTTTTCTCTTTTCGCGCATAATGCGAATCGCATTTTTATAACAGACGATCTCTGCTTTCACCTCTTTCAACCAGTCCATGCCGATTATCACATCAAAACTCCCTAATTCTACTGGTATCAAATCAATCTTAAATATTTCGCTAACCAGTTTAATTTCTCGATTCCGACATATATTATCTGCTGAAATTAATTTACCGTTTGCTAATTCGAGTAAAAATTCATTATCCAAAGGCGTCAATGGGTAACTTAATTTAGCACAAAAATATCTACTCGTATAGCTTCTATCCGCACCCGAATCAAATAAAACATAAGCAGATTTATTTTCAATAAGAAACGTACCCGTAACAAGCTCCGGGTCTTCCTGCGCTTCTGCCGCATTAATTTTGAAAAATCTTCCGTGGCCTTGTCCATTCGTATTCCCCTAATTCGAGCAATTTCTAATAATGTGGCCTAGTTTTCCACATTTATAACAAATTACATTGGCATTACTTGCTCCAACACTACTTGTTCCAACATTACTCGTTCCGACACTATTTATTCCTTTAGTTCTGTTATACCTTGGTCCGTAGACCTCACACTTCATCGCACTATGACCATTTCTTTTACACCTGTTGCAAAATGTCATGCAGAACCCCTGGTGATACTCTTCACACCTTTGGCATGGCTGTTTTTGGTTTTTGTTGCCGTTGTTGTTATTGAGGTTGTTGTTAGGATTGTTACTATTGTTGAAACGGTTGTTATAGTTGTTGTTATTGTTGGGACATTTGTTGTAGTTATTGTTAGGATTGCGGTTATTGTTGCGATTGTTGTTGCGATTGTTGGGATAGTTGTTGCGGTTGTTGTAATTGTTGTTGTTGTTGTATTGGTGACTCTTGTCACCGTTTTCTTCCCACTTTCGCTTGACTTGTTTATTGTTGGCCTCTTCGGCCACTGATTCTTTAATTCTTTCTTCAATCTGGTTCACTAGTTTATGAGCCATTCAACTTGCCTTTTCTATAGAGGCGGGCTCTTGTGAACTCACATCTTCTTAAATTCTTTCGGGTAACCCTTTTACAAACGCGTCAATTTTCTCTTCTTCATCTTCGAACGCTCCCGGACACAATAGGCACAATTCTGTGAATCGTCTTTCGTACGTGGTAATATCAAATCCTTGTGTTCGTAACCCTCTAAGCTCTACCTTGAGCTTATTGACCTCGTTTCTAGGACGATACTGCTCTTTCATCAAGTGCTTGGATGCTGACTACGGTAGTGCATAAGCAGCATCTTGTCCACTTACTTATGGCAAACACCGATTCGACCTTCTCGGTCCACCATTTCAATCCGATCGGTCCTTCAGTTCCATCAAATTCCAAAGGTTTGCAAGCAGTGAATTCTTTGTAGGTGCATCCTACACGATTTCCTGTACTGCTAGATCCAAGGTTATTGTTGGTATGCAACGCAGCCTGTACTGCGGCTATATTCGAAGCTAGAAAAGTACGGAATTCCTCTTCACTCATATTCATGGTTTGGCTAGTAGTCGGTGCCATTTCCTTCAAAATAATCAAATGAGTCAAATTAATCATACAGAATATTAAGAGTAGTCAATAGTATTTCGTAGCATAATATGAATTCATTTATAAAAGCTTTTTCTTCATATTAGCGTTTTATAAGTTTTACTTCGGGTACTACCTACCCGTTACGTTCATACTTAGCAGCTAATATACGATTCAACTACCACAATTCTATATGAAAAACTGATAATAATAATATTTCACATTCAAATATTCTTCAAACTTACAATTCTGCTATTTTACATATAATATGAAATATAGCACCCAATAACTTTGATACAAGACATTTTTGAGGATAATTCTAGTTAGTACGCAAGTCATTCAGCAAAGGCAATAAAGACACGTAATTTGTACATCCAGAAACAAGTCATGCATTCTGATTTTATTAGTACAATCTCCCACCCTTGGTCTTGTGGAACGTAACCATTGTGGCCGTTGACAAGACAACGTGTTGTAATGTTTTCAAAAGGACGGGGGTTACGTAATGCCCAGCAGTCCCGTAATTATCTAAAAACCTTGTTTCTTACCCCAACTACTGAGTCCGTCACTTGTGGGAATGTTTTATTTAACAGTTGTAATCCGATGTTCTTTTTCTCACTTTGGTGAGAAGCGAACATTACTAACCCGTAAGCATAGCATGCTTCCTTATGTTGCATGTTAGAAGCTCTTTCTAATGTACGAAGTCCTATGTTGGGATATGTTGAGTCAAAATAGGTTCTCTGTAAAGACCCGTCCTTATCCACCTGGACGAAGTCATCAACATCTGGTCCCATTGCGAGGTACTGATCTTAAGTATGCAGGAATGACTCCAAATAATATGAGCAAATGCACAGCGGAAGACTTCTTATATACCTGAAAATAAACATGCTTAAAAGTGTCAACCAAATGGTTGGTGAGTTCATAGGTTTATCTTAACAATCATTTCAATATATTAATAGACCACAAGATTTCATAATCATAAACATAATACACTCGCAAGTGTATGTAAAGCATTCTAAGTGGTTGAGCACTTGGTAACCATACTTAACATTTAATCAACGTCGCATATTCCCTTTATTATGAAATGTGACGACCCGTCAATTTCCGACCAAATTTAAACTTCATCTTAATCTATAATCGACACGATAAGCAATGTCTGTTATGTTGAGTCTCAAAAATTTTGAACTGTTGTCATACATTCATTTGAACCATTGGTCATTCCAGACGATTCACGAACAATTGTGTTTATATAAACATGTAAAATATATATAATTATGAATGTAACTATAGGTGTGTATATATAATATTTTGAAACAATAAAATACAAATTAATTATTTGATTGGAATAGGTAAAGTAGTATACAAAATAAATAAAGTTGCTATTAAAATAAATATATATATATATATATATATATATATATATATATATATATATATATATATATATATATATGAATCTTTACATAATTAATGATGTATATATATATATATATATATATATATATATATATATATATATATATATATATATATATATATATTATTATAATATATGTAAAATGTATAAATTAAGGATACCATATATGTTAGATAATTATTACATATTACATAATTAATAGGATGTAATATCTATATATTAAAGATACTTACAAATTAAAATGTAGTTGCTATATTATTAGAACAAATTTTAATATTAATATTAATATTAGTATTATTATTAATAGTAGTAAAAATTATGATATTTGTTAAGATTATCATTTACATTATTTTATAATTACCATTATTATTAAAATCATTTCTAATATTATAAATACTATTAAAAAGATAATACAAATTATTATTATTAGCATTGATAATATTGTATTTAAAAGTATTATTAATAATTATAATCAGTATTGTTAATATTATATTTAGCTATTATTACTATTATTATGAATTATATAATTATTGTTATCAGTATTATTATAATTATTAATATCATTAATAATATTAATATCATTTTCACTATTATTATTGTTATTATTATTATTATAAGTATTATTAATATCATTATTAATATTATTATTCATAATTATTAAAATGCTTAATATTAATATAAGTATTATTATGTTTTTAGTATTATTAATAATATTAAAGGTATGGGTATTATTATTAATATATTTATATATACTAAATATTAAAGTAAATTTAATAAAAATTCAATCCAGTATTATTTCTCTATCGATCTGTATACACTAGATTCCTGTCTCCACCAGTTGAAAACGAATCAAGAATATAGCCAAAACCAGTACAAATCAATTTCAATTCTTTTATTAATATATGTTTAACTTTTCTTCCAGTAACTGCAACAGATTGAATAATCTGTCTAAATTCGTTACCTGTCGATTTCATCAATGATTTAGAATCAAATTAACTGTTAATACACGTCCTTAATCAATCTATATAATTGACAACCTGCAATTCATAAGAAAATTCAAATTTTTTTTTAGAACAGGTACTGCCCTGCTCGTGTTCCTTAAATCAAAAACCTCAAATTCGAAACAAATTTCACAAACTATAATTGCAGAAGTGTTAGGATTCAATCAACTAAACTATCTGCAAAATCTCAAACCTCAATTCGTTATATCGTGTTCAAATTTTAGAGTCAAAGATTGTTTATCAAAAAGTCAATTTTTGTTGTTTCAATCGAATTCGAGCTTCCTGCAACGATTCAAGTTAAATTGATGTCTCCAATAGTTTATAGGAACGAAATTGAACTTATTTCATGTAGGAAGTGTAAGCTAAAACGCTCAAGAATTTGTGTTCAAGGTTGGAGTTAAAATTTTTTTTTTCGAACAGGAAGAACAGCAGTTTTTAAAATTTATTTATTTTTTTTTTCTTTTTCATTTTCTGTTAATTTAATGATACAGACACAAGTCGTTTTTATTTCATTAGAAAGTATTGAATCAAGATTTAATAAATCGATGGGTTTAGTTCCTGGGTCGATTGAATTGAGAGAGAAGAAGAAGGATTAAAGGAAAACAGATTAAATGAATTTGGTGAATGAGTTAAATCCGAAAAACTGTCTGGATCGAATGGTTAGAGGGTGTGTTGAGTAATCGAGAGGTCTTAGGTTCGATCCCTGCTTGTGACAATTCTTTTTAGAGAACGAATTATGAGGTAGTTTTCATCAAACTATTATTTTTATTATTAATATTGTTATTATTTACTAATGTTATTATTATTAATTGTTATTTTAATCATAATTATTATTATTACCATGATTAAAAGTTATATGAACCTTATTATTATTATTATTATTATTATTATTATTATTATTATTATTATTATTATTATTATTATTATTATTATTATTATCATTATTATTATTATTATTATTATATTTATTATTATTATTATTATTATTATTATTATTATTATTATTATTATTATTATTATTATTATTATTATTATTATTATTATTATTATTATTATTATTATTATTATTATTATTATTATTATTGTTATGTTAATTGTTATTATTAGCAAAATGATTATTAATATAAACTATGATATCATTATTATTACCAATAGTATCAACATAACTATTATTATTATTATTAGTAATATTATCATTGTATTATTATTGTTAGTATCATTATTAGTAATAACATTATTATTATCGTCCTTGGTATTATCACTGCTCGTTATTAATATTAGATATTATTATCAATATTGTTGTAAAAATAAAATAACTTATCATTATTATTATTATTATTATTAAAGATTATCATTACCATTCTTATTATTAGTAATATCACTATTAATAAAGTTATCTTTATTATTATTATTATTATTAATAAATCATTATTATCAAAAATATCATTTTAGTAAATAAATATTTTGAACATTAAATATACTTATTACATGTACTATAATTATAATTAAATTTCACATAACCATATATATCAAACCTATTAAGATTATTTATATAATTACTTACAAATGACAACTATCGATTTTTTTTAAATATAACACTAAACAATCAGGTATATAAATATGGACATATTAATATAACTATATAAATATTAATCATTTTGAATATATACACAAATTAACTATACAATTTAAAATATAATAAAAATATTTGTACGGTTACGAGTATATATTTTAATATATATATATGAATGATATAGGTTCGTGAATCCGAGGCTAACCCTACACTGGTTTAATGTCGTCATATGTATTTTTACTACAAAATACATTAAGTGAGTTCCATTTGCTCCCTTTTACTCTTTATGTTTTTTGGCTGAGAATACATGCAAATATTTTATTAACTATTTTACAATATTTATATGCGTGAGTTTCATTACTCCCTTTTTATATATATTTTTGGAACTGAGAATACATGCGCCGCTTTTATAAATGTTTGATGAAATAGACACAAGTAATCGAAACTACATTCTATGGTTGAATTATCAAAATCGAATATGCCCTTTTTATTAAGTCTGGTAATCTAAGAATTAGGGAACAGACACCCTAATTGACGCGAACTCTAAAGATAGATCTATCGGGCCCAACAAGCCCCATCCAAAGTACCGGATGCTTTAGTACTTCGAAATTTATATTATGTCCGAAGGAGGATCCCGGAATGATGGGGATATTCTTATATGCATATTGTGAATGTCGGTTACCAGGTGTTCAATCCATATGAATGATATTTTTGTCTCTATGCAAGGGACGTATATTTATGAGAACTGAAAATGACAATCTTGTGGTCTATTAAAATTATGAAATGATTATTTATGTTAAACTGATGAACTCACCAACCTTTTGGTTGACACTTTAAAGCATGTTTATTCTCAGGTTTGAAAGAAATCTTCCGCTGTGCATTAGCTCATTTTAAAGATATTACTTGGAGTCATTCATGACATATTTCAAAAGAAGTTGCATTCGAGTCGTTGAAGTTCATTAGAGATTATTAAGTAAATGGCAGATTAGGTCATTTATAGTTGGATATTATGAAATGGTATGCATACCTGTCAACTTTCGATGTAATGAAAGTTTGTCTTTTAAAAATGAATGCGATGTTTGTAAAATGTATCATTTAGAGGTCAAGTACCTCGGGATGTAATCAACTATTATGAATCGTTTATAATCAATATGGACTTCGTCCGGATGGATTAGGATGAGGCGTTTCAGTTGGTATCAGAGCGGTGGTCTTAGCGAACCATGTCTGCATTAGTGTGTCTAACTGATAAGTTATTAGGATGCATTAGTGAGGCTGGACTTCGACCGTGTCTGCATGTCAAAAGTTTTTCTTATCATTTAGTGTCGAAAATTATTGGCTTATCATTCTTAGTCTAGACACATCTTATTGCATTGATTGCATGATTAGTGTATGAACAAAATTCATATCTTAGCATATCTGCTAATTCATATCTTAGCGTATCTGTTATTTTAAACTTTGCCTGACATTTTCTGTAGATTCCTCCGTAACTTATGGGATTTTAGTATTATATATGCATATGTAAATTACGTATTGCAGTGTACTAATCTACATTCTATAATCTATTTCTTATCAAAAATCCTTCTTCCAATCGTACGAGATGAATCCCTCAATCAGTTTGAATTCCTCGGATTCCGACAGCTATTCCGATATGGAGTTTCACCTATCAACGTCACCAGAATGAATCAACCAATCAGTCATCCCCAATTCATTAGATGAGTTCGTAGTCGAATTAAACAATGGAGACGCGAAGAAGGCGATCCCTTCCACCAACCGAATTCACCTCTTGATAAAGAACCTGAAGCGTTTACCGGCGAACCTGTTCGAGACACCATTTTCAGTCTCATTTCCAGGGTAACTCGACAAGATTATATTCTACCCACAATTCCGAACCTTATTCATCCGCTCGTTCCGACCGACAATCATCCTGGAGTAATAAGTCAACGAATTTCGCGATCGAAAAATCAATTCGGAGAATATGGTGCAAAATGTACCAGCTTCAGCAACATCACCGGCACCAACAGTACCATCATTAACAGCACCAGTACCATCAACAATCAATGTCTCAACATCTCATTCTGTACCTCGAGTATAATCATCGTTCTACGTATCGTTCTACATCGATTATCTTCGTTCTTCATGACGATTAAGTAATCTCTAAATGATTTAGAGATTATATATTTTAGTTCTAACGGTAAATCAAATGAGATTAATATCATATTAACTCATTAAATCCATGATTACACCTGAAGAAAATATATATGTATATATGTTTTCATAAAGATTGTAATTAAAAATTCTTTCGTACAAACTGTTAATGATGAAAATATTTTAATGGGTAGGTAATACCCGAGGAATATTTAGATTTCACATTAATAAGTTACACGGTTCATTCTTCCAATTTAATTCAACAGTCATTTACTATCCTACTTACATCCACAGATATACGTATCCGTTCACCGCAAAATAACCATTTTCATCCAATTTCATATTTGGATTTTGATTTATCATAATCCAACAAGTGGCATAATGAAGAAAACATTGGACAAAATAAAATTTGTTAGAAACAAATAAATTAACTATGAGAAATTTTGTTAAGAATCCACGCTAACTGATCCTAGCTAACTGTTCCTAGCTAACTATGGACTAATCAACTGAGGACTAGCAACAGTGGACAATTAAAATGAATTAAAATATTGATTATAACATATGAAACTAAACATTTCTTCCAGTTTGCCACTTGATTTCTGTGATGACCCGGAAATTTCCGACCAAATTTAAACTTAATCTTTATATCTTTCCGACACGATAAGCAGAGTCTGTAATGCTGAAATCTTAAAAACCTTGAACTGTGTTCATTTGACCTTCAACCATTCTCGATGATTCACGAACCATTAATTGTAAATAGATTGTGTGTATGTATATATAAATAATAATTCGAAATATAATTTGAAGTATTATTTGTTCTTGTTATTAGAAATTAATAAAATAAAAATAGGATATTATAATAATTATTATTTAAAATATATCTCTATATATAAATAAAGTATATTAAAAATAAATATTAAATGATTGTAATACTCGTTTGATGTTCCGATTGATATTAAGCAAGTTAAATTCAAACTTATGTAATTTTAAAATAAATGGTGATACAAAAATGAGTTATATAAATTTTAGGCTTATTAAAAATGTATTTAGGAACTATTCGTTGAATTTTAAAACTTTTTATATTTTACTTGGGGTTGGGAGTGAATAATTAATGTAATTTTTATTTAATAGTTAAGGATCGAATTTTATACCATAATGACCAAAATAAATAAATATACTTAATTTAAAAATATTGGATTTTTATGAACACTTCTATTTGCCACTGAGTTACACAACGGAGTACGATATACCAGTTCGTGAAAACTGTCGGCAGCTATATAACAAATTATCTGGCTGCTTTACTATTTAAATTAGAATTATTGTACGCATATTTCAATTCAACTCTTCTTTTGTCAAGATGGTACAATAAATTATTATTATATATATTATTAATTAATATTACGTATATGTGTTGATTAAACGTCTAAATCATGTGAATTAGATACTGTGCTTAATTGAATGATTCTACTCTAATTAACTGTGTTGATTGATTATTCTGTGAGTTCATTATCCTTCTTTTTGTATGACACTGCATCTATCACTATCTCTATCTATTACTACCTCTATTAACATCTCTAATCTATTTACATAGATGCCATATGAGACCTATAACAAAACTCACTTCGGATTCTCTAACAACACCACAACCATCGGGTATTCTCCATCATCAACCCACCACCATACGAATTGTAGATATCCACTCCATCACCTACACATTTCATCCATTTATATTTTCGATTAACAACACAAACACAGACACAAACCACTTTCTTCAATTACACCTAAAACCACCGCTTGAAAACCTAACACCACCTTAAAATCATTAGTTAAAATACGCATGCTACATACTTATCTTTTTCTGTTACACCCCAAACAACCATCAACCACCACTCAACAGTCATTTGGAAAACACCTTTCACCACCGATTAACCACAACCACCATTTACAACTTCTAACATCACCACGTCCCAACCTCAATCCACCACCACAGGACGTCACCTTTTAGTCACCAATCCTCACCACATCGTGAACTATCACCTAAACTTCCGGTGTTCTTTTTTCGTTTCTTGATCGAACCGCCATACTACCTCACTTTATTGTTGCTACTGCATCCCTGTCACTCTTTCAGTCAGCCTAGAAGAACCACCACCCTAGTGTTCAGTTTATACTACACAAAACCTCGAACCCATTTAAAACACCACCACCATTACGATATATCATTATTGCTGGTTACGTTCCTGTGTCTAAGCAAACGAACCAGGCTACTGCCTGTTCCGAGGTGATTGTTGAGACCAAAAGCTACGCAACACCTTCATCAAATTAAAAATCGCAAATTAAATCAATTATGAACTAGATTATGCGAAGGTAGTAGCCACTTGTACGTTGTTTTTTCTAATTTATGGCAAACACTAAACCCCACTTGATAAAGGGATAATGCAACTTTTGTTTTCTTTTATTTAGCTTGAATAAAACTAAGGATCACTATCAAGTTTCCTTTATTTGGTGTGCTCCTCACTAGTGGTTAACAATTGAATTTAATTCATTCGATGGACTGTAAATGGATTTGGATGTGCTGAAGTAATCTTGGACGTGGGATTAGAACTAGATGGCCTACAGATTCATAATTGTGGGATGTTCTTTTTATTTATTTTATCGAATTAATCATAACAATAATTAAATGGGGCATGATTATTATAGTAATGGTGAATGATAAGGAATGATCGTGATACATATTAAAAGGGATGAGGAATTGATGATGATGAGGGACTGTGATGATGATGACATGGTATGGATCATGATAAGTTAATGATGGTACAATGATAATGAGCTGAAATTTGTCTAGTCACTGTTCCAATTCCTATTCTTTTTTTTTTAAACCGAACCCTTCAAAAAATCAGTTCATGGATCATTTACTGATGGGCCGAGTTATAATTATTTGCTGTTGGGCTTGATTTTGTCTCATGGGCTTGTTTTAATATTGGGTTGTGTGTTGGGTTGGAAGAAGGCAATGGTAAAATTTCAGGTTATTTATAATTCGAGTAACAATACTTCTTGAAGAAACGAAATAGAAGAGTGGTTAGAGCGAGTGTGTGTGAATGAGAGGTCGTGGGTTCGAGCCCGGGCCATGACGTTTGTTTTTAAAGCTATTTCATTGAGGTAGTAACTCTATTTATTATTATTATTATTATTATTATTATTATTATTATTATTATTATTATTATTATTATTATTATTATTATTATTATTATTATTATTATTATTATTTATTGTTATTATTATGAGTTATCATTATTAATATTATTATTATCATTGTTTTAGTAATATTATAATAAATAAATGGTATTTATATAAAAATATATTTTTACATATATCCTATCTATATTAATATTACATATTGATTTAAATATAATGTTATTATTATAAAAAAATTAACTAAGTTATACATAATAGATAAATACCTTTTAATATAATCATATATATAATTATCTAAAATATATAAAAATTGCATAATTAAACTATTTATTAATATAACATACAAATTATAAAGTATATTAATATTAATATATAAAACTTGTTTAATAGTTATTATATTTATTAATATATAAATAAATGATATAGGTTCGTGAATCCGAGGTCAACCCTACTTTTGTTCAATGTCGTCATATGTATTTTTACTACAAAATACAGTATGGTAAGTTTCATTTGCTCCCTTTTTACTCATTACATTTTTGAGCTAAGAATACATGCAATGTTTAAATAACTGTTTTTTCAATATTTATATGCGTGAGTTTCATTTGCTCCCTTTTTAAATGCTTTTACAATATATATTTTTGGGACTGAGAATACATGCGCTGCTTTTATAAATGTTTTACGAAATAGACACAAGTAATCGAAACTACATTCTATGGCTGGATTATTAAACCGAATATGCCCCTTTTTAGTCTGGTAATCTAAGAATTAGGGAACAGACACCCTAATTGACGCGAATCCTAAAGATAGATCTATCGGACCCAACAAGCCCCATCCAAAGTACCGGATGCTTTAGTACTTCAAAATTTATATCATGTCCGAAGGAGGATCCCGGAATGATGGGGATATTCTTATATGCATATTGTGAATGTCGATTAGCAGGTGTTCAATCCATATGAATGATATTTTTGTCTCTATGCATGGGACGTATGTTTATGAGAAATGGGAATATGAAATCTTGTGGTCTATTAAAATTATGAATTGATTATTTATGATAAACTAATGAACTCACCAACCTTTTGGTTGACACTTTAAAGCATGTTTATTCTCAGGTACGAAAGAAATCTTCCGCTGTACATTTGCTCATTTTAGAGACATTACTTGGAGTCATTCATGACATATTTCAAAAGACGTTGCATTCCAGTCGTTAAGTTCATCAAGATTATTATCAACTCAGTTATAATTTGAATATATTATGAAATGGTATGCATGTCGTCAACTTTCAATGTAATGAAAGTTTGTCTTTTTCAAAAACGAATTCAATGTTTGTAAAATGTATCATATAGAGGTCAAGTACCTCGCGATGTAATCAACTGTTGTGAATCATTTATAATCGATATGGACTTCGTCCGGATGGATTAGGAAGGGTCTTCACAGTTGGTATCAGAGCGGTGGTCTTAGCGAATTAGGTCTGCATTAGTGTGTCTAACTGATAAGTCGTTAGGATGCATTAGTGAGTCTGGACTTCGACCGTGTCTGCATGTCAAAAGTTTTGCTTATCATTCCGTGTTGGAAATCATCTGCTTATCATCCTTAGGAAATTATCTGCTTATCATTCTTAGTCTGGACATGTCTTACTACCTCTATTACATAGACAGTGTATAGATAAATTCATATCTTAGCGTATATGTTATTGTTACTTTTGCCTGACAGCTTCCGTAGATTCCTCCGTAACTTATGGGATTTTAGTATTATATATGCATATGTAAACTATGTATTGCAGGGTACTAATCTATATCCTATAATCTTTTTCTTATCGAAAATCCTTCATCTGATCGTACGAGATGAATCCCTCCACCAGTTTAAGTCCCTCAGATTTCTATAGCTATTCCGATAGTTATTCCGACAGATATTCCGACATGGATATTCACCTAAGCTCCGAAAGCAGTGTCATCAGAATTTACCAACAAATCAACCATCTCCAATTCATCTAATGGGTTCGTAAACGACTTAATCAATGGAGATGCGAAGAAGGCGATCCTTTTCACCAACCGAATTCATCTCTTGGTGAAGAACCTGAAGCACTTACCGGCGAACCAGTCTGAAACACCATTTTCACCCTCATTTTTTGAATATCTCGCTATGATTATATACTATCTCAAATTCAAAACCTTATTCATCTCGCTCGTTCCTACCGACAATCATCCCGGAGTAATAAGTCAACGAGCTTCGCACCCGAGTTGTAGCCTTAAAAGAAAATATGGTGCAAAACGTACCAGCTTCAGCAACATCACCGGCATCAACAGTATCACCAATATCAATACTAGTACCATCAACAATCCATGCCTCAACATCTCATTCTGTACCTCGAATATAATCTTCATTCTACGTATTGTTCTACATCAATTATCTTCGTTCTTCATGGTGATTAAGTAATCTCTAAATGTTTTAGAGATTATGTATTCTAGTTCTAACGGTAAACCAAATGAGTTTAATAACATATTAACTCAATGAATCCAAGATTACATCTGAAGAAAATATATATGTATATATGTTTTCATAAAGATTGTAATTAAAAATTCTTTCGTACAAACTGATAATGGTGAAAATATTTTAACAGGTAGGTAATACCCGAGGAATATTCAGATTTCACATTAATAAGTTACACTGTACATTCTTCGAAGCTGATCCAACAGTCATTTACTATTCAACTTACACCCACAGCTATACAAATCCGTTCACTACAGAATAACCATTTCTATTCAATTTCATATTGGGATTTTGATTTATCAGAATCCAACAAGTGGCATAATGAAGAAAAATTTGACAAAATAAAATTTGTTAGAAACAAACAAATTAACTATGAGAAATTTTGTTAAGAATCCACGCTAACTGTTCCTAAATAATTGTTCCTAGCTAACTGATTACATTTTATTTATCGCAATTTAATTATCGCAATTTACATTATCGTAATTTTATTTATCGTCATTTAATTTCTGTTATTTACTTTACGCACTTTATTTATCGTTATTTAATTTTCTGTTATTTATTTTATGCACTTTAAATATCGGGACACGTATACAAGGTTTTGACATATCATATCGACGCATCTATATATATTATTTGGAATCACCATAGACACTCTATATGCAGTAATGATCGAGTTCTCTATACAGGGTTGAGGTTGATTCTACAATAATATATATAGTTTGAGTTGTGATCGAGTCTGAGATGTATACGGGTCACGACACATTTTAATTAATTCGAATATTATATATTAAACTATATATGAATTATTGGACTGTCAACTGTGGACTATCGACTGTGGACTAATAACATTGGACAATTAAAATGAATTAAAATATTGATTATAACATATGAAACTAAACAATTCTTCAAGTTGCCACTTGATTTTGTCTTAAACATCATTTGTATCTTCACGATTACATTCTGCGTTCAAACTTTTCATGATTCTTGAAAACACCTCAATCGAGAGGATGAACCAACCGCACTTCATTTACGGGAGAAAAGATTGATGCATATAGTTATGCACCTGAAAACACTCAGAACCTAAGTAAATGTTTAACACGTAGCTGTGCTAATTCCTTTAGCGTTATTATTACCGAAAATAACTTTGCATCTGCTATTCGAGATAGCCAGTTTTGTCACAGCTCCAGCAAGACAACTTTGACTTTTCGTACGAAATAACCTTATTATAACGTTGATATATACGCGTGCTCTTTTATTGTTACCCGGGAACCTTTCATATTCCACCATATTACCATCAGCGCTTAATCATCTAAAAAAACAATTTTCCTGAAACCACCTCGGATTAATAACCGATGATTCAGATATCATAGCATTAAATGCAGAGGAAACAGAAAAATGGTAGATGGTCTAAACGACCAAAAGTTTGATGATAAAGAAAAGAGTGTTAGGAACGCTCGATAGAAAGTTGGGTATTGAAAAACAGATTGAGCTACACATGAAGGAAACCAAGGACAAATACAAGGACCAAACCCTATATTCAAAGAATTCAGGTAATTCTGGATCTTAGAGAATATTTTGCTCCGAAGTCATGTTAAAATCTTGCGGAAAATCTTTCTCCATCAACCATCGAACTTAGAAATTCCAAAATATCATCATCAATATCTTCGATATTTCTGAGGATATTTTTATAAATATTCTTGTCCAAAATTATATACCTCCTTGTGCTTCCTGTGTATCATTATATTGGAAACATTTAATAGAAAATTTAGTACCGAAAAGCAGATTATGCGAAACTAGGAAGAAAGCCGTGGACAAATCACAAAGAATAAGTTTAACTTCAAAGAATCCAAATGATTCAATGTCTACTAAAGTCTTTAGTGAATATCTTGCTCCTTACTCTAAACCCTTGCTGATAATAGTTTCTATCATCCTCTGATCTTAGATATTCCGAGATATTATCGTATCTTTCATTATAAATATCCTCCATATTTCTGGAGATATTTTTATAACTAATCTTATCTGAAATCATTAATCTCTTCGTGCTATCAGTGTTACATCATATAGAAACGGTTAGTTTCTATATTCTGTAAACTTTAGAGCTTAAGATATGAATGTTATTGAAGTAATGTTGGGAACTGATGCATGAGTTAGTATAATATAATGACACTTGATCAACGTGATTATATTATAGTAAGTCATGCTGAGTTTCTATTGGGACATGATGATTCACAGATCATAACATCATCTTGTGCCATGTTACATAACTCTTTCATTCTGAATAAATTCTGAACATATCAAGAAAATATATTCTTGATAGTTATATTCTCAATGATTCTGATAATTTGACAAATCAAATCATGCTATAATGTTCTTTCTTGTTTAGAACATTAAATTCATTCGAAACTCCATATCTACAAATTCTGGACCATTACCAGAGATGTCCAATCGTAAAAAGAAGAAACGAAGGGACAAAACTCCAGAAGAAATAGAAAATTGGAGTATAAATCGCAGCAAAATAGGAGAGAGCATTAACTGTGGATGACAATGATTATAGAAAATGGAAGCAGGGACTTCGAAATATAAGAGAAAATATAAAGCCCAATAACAACACAGAGATTACAAACCGTGGATATTAATACGAATAGCAATATAAAAACACGGTATAATTAAGAATAGTATCACCCCGAGGTAATAGTAGAAGTAAACAGATTTTTCTGGTGGAAGATTAAAAAGAAGGATGGCAGAAATGATAATTAGAAAAATATCAAGGATTAGAACGGGATTAAGAATTTTCACAATCTTTTGGGTGTATGAACTAAGAAAGAAAGTATATGAATGGTGAGAATAATCGAACAAAAGAGCTTAATTTATAATGGAAATATCAGACAGAGTAATCGAAACAAATCACCGTATTTAATTATAGAAATCTTACTTTTCTTATTCGCCGAAGAATCAAATCTTTTAGATTTCGAAGATTTTCTTTAAATCCCTTGAATTCCAGAATTCAACCCCCTACGTCAAAAGCTAAGACGCACCTTATTTTCTAAATTCAATCGTGACTACGTCACCGGTTAAGTCGAATCTTCATTTACTCATTTCACTCTTTTGTGATAGCTTCATTCGTACTCCTCGAATAATCGAATTGTTTTATCCATCTTACTCAATGATGATAAAACTCTATTTATCAACTCATATTCGTCATGAAAACATATTGTTAGCCATGACCACCTCACTCAAATTTCGGGACGAAATTTCTTTAACGGGTAGGTACTGTGATGACCCGGAAATTTCCGATCAAATTTAAACTTAATCTTTATATGCTTCCGACACGATAAGCAGAGTCTGTAATGCTGAAATCTTAAAAACCTTGAACTGTGTTCATTTGACCTTCAACCATTCTCGATGATTCACGAACCATTAATTGTAAATAGATTGTGTGTATGTATATATAAATAATAATTCGAAATATAATTTGAAGTATTATATGTTGTTGTTATTAGAAATTAATAAAATAAAAATAGGATATTATAATAATTATTATTTAAAATATATCTCTATATATAAATAAAGTATATTAAAAATAAATATTAAATGATTGTAATACTCGTTTGATGTTCCGATTGATATTAAGCAAGTTAAATTCAAACTTATGTAATTTTAAAATAAATGGTGATACGAAAATGAGTTATATAAATTTTAGGCTTATTAAAAATGTATTTAGGAACTATTCGTTGAATTTTAAAACTTTTTATATTTTACTTGGGGTTGGGAGTGAATAATTAATGTAATTTTTATTTAATAGTTAAGGATCGAATTTTATACCATAATGACCAAAATAAATAAATATACTTAATTTAAAAATATTGGATTTTTATGAACACTTCTATTTGCCACTGAGTTACACAACGGAGTACGATATACCAGTTCGTGAAAACTGTCGGCAGCTATATAACAAATTATCTGGCTGCTTTACTATTTAAATTAGAATTATTGTACGCATGTTTCAATTCAACTCTTCTTTTGTCAAGATGGTACAATAAATTATTATTATATATATTATTAATTAATATTACGTATATGTGTTGATTAAACGTCTAAATCATGTGAATTAGATACTGTGCTTAACTGAATGATTTTACTCTAATTAACTGTGTTGATTGATTATTCTGTGAGTTCATTATCCTTCTTTTTGTATGACACTGCATCTATCACTATCTCTATCTATTACTACCTCTATTAACAT
Source organism: Rutidosis leptorrhynchoides (assembly GCF_046630445.1). NCBI lineage: Eukaryota > Viridiplantae > Streptophyta > Magnoliopsida > Asterales > Asteraceae > Rutidosis > Rutidosis leptorrhynchoides. The sequence continues at coordinate 222,992,589 of NC_092335.1, forward strand.
CTCTAATCTATTTACATAGATGCCATATGAGACCTATAACAAAACTCACTTCGGATTCTCTAACAACACCACAACCATCGGGTATTCTCCATCATCAACCCACCACCATATGAATTGTAGATCTCCACTCCATCACCTACACATTTCATCCATTTATATTTTCGATTAACAACACAAACACAGACACAAACCACTTTCTTCAATTACACCTAAAACCACCGCTTGAAAACCTAACACCACCTTAAAATCATTAGTTAAAATACGCATGCTACATACTTATCTTTTTCTGTTACACCCCAAACAACCATCAACCACCACTCAACCGTCATTTGGAAAACACCTTTCACCACCGATTAACCACAACCACCATTTACAACTTCTAACATCACCACGTCACCACCTCAATCCACCACCACAGGACGTCACCTTTTAGTCACCAATCCTCACCACATCGTGAACTATCACCTAAACTTCCGGTGTTCTTTTTCTGTTTCTTGATCGAACCGCCATACTACCTCACTTTATTGTTGCTACTGCATCCCTGTCACTCTTTCAGTCAGCCTAGAAGAACCACCACCCTAGTGTTCGGTTTATACTACACAAAACCTCGAACCCATTTAAAACACCACCACCATTACGATATATCATTGTTGCTGGTTACGTTCATGTGTCTGAGCAAACGAACCAGGCTACTGCCTGTTCCGGGGTGATTGTTGAGACCAAAAGCTACGTAACACCTTCATCAAATTAAAAATCGCAAATTGAATCAATTATGAACTAGATTATGTTAAGGTAGTAGCCACTTGTACGTTGTTTTTTCTAATTTATGGCAAACACTTAACCCCACTTGATAAAGGGATAATGCAACTTTTGTTTTCTTTTATTTGGCTTGAATAAAACTAAGGATCACTATCAAGTTTCCTTATTTGGTGTGCTCCCCACTAGTGGTTAACAATTGAATTTAATTCATTCGATGGACTGTAAATGGATTTGGATGTGCTGAAGTAATCTTGGACGTGGGATTAGAACTAGATGGCCTACAGATTCATAATTGTGGGATGTCCTTTTTATTTATTTTATCGAATTAATCATAACAATAATTAAATGGGGCATGATTATTATAGTAATGGTGAATGATAAGGAATGATCGTGATACATATTAAAAGGGATAAGGATTTGATGATGATGAGGGACTGTGATGATGATGACATGGTATGGATCATGATAAGTTAATGATGGTACAATGATAATGAGCTAAAATTTGTCTAGTCACTGTTCCAATTCCTGATCGTTTTTTTTTTTTAAACCGAACCCTTCAAAAAATTAGTTCATGGATCATTTACTGATGGGCCGAGTTATAATTATTTGCTGTTGGGCTTGATTTTGTCTCATGGGCTTGTTTTAATATTGGGTTGTGTGTTGGGTTGGAAGAAGGCAATGGTAAAATTTCAGGTTATTTATAATTCGAGTAACAATACTTCTTGAAGAAACGAAATAGAAGAGTGGTTAGAGCGAGTGTGTGTGAATGAGAGGTCGTGGGTTCGAGCCCGGGCCATGACGTTTGTTTTTAAAGCTATTTCATTGAGGTAGTAACTCTATTTATTATTATTATTATTATTATTATTATTATTATTATTATTATTATTATTATTATTATTATTATTATTATTATTATTATTATTATTATTATTATTATTATTATTATTATTATTATTATTATTATTATTATTATTATTATTATTATTATTATTATTATTATTATTATTATTATTTATTGTTATTATTATGAGTTATCATTATTAATATTATTATTATCATTGTTTTAGTAATATTATAATAAACAAATGGTATTTATATAAAAATATATTTTTACATATATCCTAACTATATTAATATTACATATTGATTTAAATATAATGTTATTATTATAAAAAAATTAACTAAGTTATACATAATAGATAAATACCTTTTAATATAATCATATATATAATTATCTAAAATATATAAAAATTGCATAATTAAACTATTTATTAATATAACATACAAATTATAAAGTATATTAATATTAATATATAAAACTTGTTTAATTGTTATTATATGTATTAATATATAATTAAATGATATAGGTTCGTGAATCCGAGGTCAACCCCTACTTTTGTTCAATGTCGTCATATGTATTTTTACTACAAAATACAGTATGGTGAGTTTCATTTGCTCCCTTTTACTCATTACATTTTTGAGCTAAGAATACATGCAATGTTTAAATAACTGTTTTTGCAATATTTATATGCATGAGTTTCATTTGCTCCCTTTTTAAATGCTTTTACAATATATATTTTTGGGACTGAGAATACATGCGCTGCTTTTATAAATGTTTTACGAAATAGACACAAGTAATCGAAACTACATTCTATGGCTGGATTATTAAACCGAATATGCCCCTTTTTAGTCTGGTAATCTAAGAATTAGGGAACAGATACCCTAATTGACGCGAATCCTAAAGATAGATCTATCGGACCCAACAAGCCCCATCCAAAGTACCGGATGCTTTAGTACTTCAAAATTTATATCATGTCCGAAGGAGGATCCCGGAATGATGGGGATATTCTTATATGCATATTGTGAATGTCTATTAGCAGGTGTTCAATCCATATGAATGATATTTTTGTCTCTATGCATGGGACGTATGTTTATGAGAAATGGGAATATGAAATCTTGTGGTCTATTAAAATTATAAATTGATTATTTATGATAAACTAATGAACTCACCAACCTTTTGGTTGACACTTTAAAGCATGTTTATTCTCAGGTATGAAAGAAATCTTCCGCTGTACATTTGCTCATTTTAGAGACATTACTTGGAGTCATTCATGACATATTTCAAAAGACGTTGCATTCGAGTCGTTAAGTTCATCAAGATTATTATCAACTCATTTATAATTTGAATATATTATGAAATGGTATGCATGTCGTCAACTTTCAATGTAATGAAAGTTTGTCTTTTTCAAAAACGAATGCAATGTTTGTAAAATGTATCATATAGAGGTCAAGTACCTCGCGATGTAATCAACTTTTGTGAATCGTTTATAATCGATATGGACTTCGTCCGGATGGATTAGGATGGGTCTTCACAATTTCATCTTAAACCTCATTTGTATTTTGACTATTACAATCTGTGTTCAAACCTTTCATGATTCTTGAAAACACCACAATCGATAGGATGAACCAACCACACTTCATCTACGGAAGAAAAGATTGATGCATATAATTATGCACCTGAAAAACTCTCGGAAAATGAGTAAACATTTAACACCTAGCTGTGTTAATCCCTTTAGTGTTATTATTACCCAAAATAACTTTGCATTCCCTTTCCAAATTAGCAAATTTTGTCACAGCTCCAACAAATCAACTTCGACTTTTTGTTCGAAACGACCTTATTATCACCTTAATTTATAGGTATGCTCTTTTATTGTTACCGGGGAACCTTTTATATTCTACCATATTACCATCAGCGTTTAATCATCTAAAAACACAATTCTTCTAAAACCACCTCGGATTGATAACCGGCAATTCAGATATGGCTGTATTAAATGTAGAGGAAACAGTAAAATTGTAAATGGCCTAAATGGCCAACAGTTTGACGATAAAGAATGGAGTGTTGGGAATGCTCGATAGAAAAGTTGGTACTGAAAAACGGATTGAGCTAACCACGAAGAAGACCAATGACAAATACAAGGACCATACCCTATATTCAAAGAATCCAGGTAATTCTGGATCCGTTGAAATCTTTAAAGAATATCTTGCTCCGAAGTCATGTTAAAATCTTGCAGAAAATCTTTCTTCATCAACCATCGAACTTAGAAATTCCAAAATATCATCATAAATCTCTTCGATATTTCTGAGGATATTTTCATAAATATTCTCGTCCGAAATTATATACCTCTTCGTGCTTCCTGTGTTTCATTATATTGGAAACTTCTGAAAAATCTAAGTCTAATTTATGAATGAATTATGGAGAAATGTAAAGAAATTGATGCATGAATTAGTATAATATAATGATACTTGATCAACGTGATTATATTACAGTAAGTCATGCTGAGTTTTTAATGGAACGTGATGATTCACAGATCATAACGTCATCATGTGCCATGTTACGTAACTCTTTCATTCTGCTTAACTTCTGAACATATCAAGAAAGTATATTCTTGATAGTTCTATTCTCAGTGATTCTGGTAATTTGATAAATCAAATCGTGCTAATACATTCGTTCTTATTTAGAATACGATGTTTATCCGAAATTTCATACTTACAAATTTTGGACCGTTACTCGCTTAACTAGAGGTTGGGAGAATAATAAAAAGGCAAAGTGCTCCAAAATATAAGAGAAAATATAAAGCCCAATAACAACATGGAAGTCACAAACCGTGGATATTAATACGAATAGCAATATAAAGACACAGTATAATTGAGAATAGTATCACCCAAGGTAATAGTAGAAGTAACTAGATTTTTCTGGCGGAAGAGAAGGATGACAGAATTGATAATTAGAAAAATATCAATGATTAGAACGGGATTAAGCATTTTCGCAATCTTTTAGATGTATGAACTAAGAAAGAAAGTATAGGAATGGTGAGAATAAGGGAACGGAAGAGCTTAATTTATAAGGGAAATATCCGACAGAGCAATCGAGGCAGATAACCGCATTTAATTAAAAAGATCTTAATTTCCTTACTCGCCGAAGAATTAAATCTTTTAGATTTCGACGATTTTCTTTAAATCCCTTGAATTCTGGAATTCAACTGTTACTACGTCAAAAGTTAAGATAATTATTACATATTACATAATTAATAGGATGTAAAATGTATAAATTAAGGATACCATATATGTTAGATAATTATTACATATTACATAATTAATAGGATGTAATATCTATATATTAAAGATACTTACAAATTAAAATGTAGTTGCTATATTATTAGAACAAATTTTAATATTAATATTAATATTAGTATTATTATTAATAGTAGTAAAAACTATGATATTTGTTAAGATTATCATTTACATTATTTTATAATTACCATTATTATTAAAATCATTTCTAATATTATAAATACTATTAAAAAGATAATACAAATTATTATCATTAGCATTGATAATATTGTATTTAAAATTATTATTAATACTTATAATTAGTATTGTTAATATTATATTTAGCTATTATTACTATTATTATGATTTATATAATTATTGTTATCAATATTATTATAATTATTAATATCATTAATAATATTAATATGATTTTCACTATTATTATTGTTACTTATTATTATTATAAGTATTATTAATATCATTATTAATATTATTATTCATAATTATTAAAATGCTTAATATTAATATAAGTATTATTATTTTTTTAGTATTATTAATAATATTAAAGGTATGGGTATTATTATTAATATATTTATATATACTAAATATTAAAGTAAATTTAATAAAAATTCAATCCAGTATTATTTCTCTATCGATCTGTATACACTAGATTCCTGTCTCCACCAGTTGAAAACGAATCAAGGATATAGCCAAAACCAGTACAAATCAATTTCAATTTTTTTATTAATATCTGTTTAACTTTTCTTCCAGTTACTGCAACAGATTGAACAATCTGTCTAAATTCGTTACCTGTCGATTTCATCAATGATTTAGAATCAAATTAACTGTTAATACACGTCCTTAATCAATCTATATAATTGACAACCTGCAATTCATAAGAAAATTCGATTTTTTTAGAACAGGTACTGCCCTGCTCGTGTTCCTTAAATCAAAAACCTCAAATTCGAAACAAATTTCACAAACTATAATTGCAGAAGTGTTGGGATTCAATCAACTAAACTATCTGCAAAACCTCAAACCTCAATTCGTTATATCGTGTTCAAATTTTAGAGTCAAAGATTGTTTATCAAAAAGTCAATTTTTGTTGTTTCAATCGAATTCGAGCTTCCTGCAATGATTCAAGTTAAATTGATGTCTCCAATAGTTTATAGGAATGAAATTGAACTTATTTCATGTAGGAAGTGTAAGCTAAAACGCTCAAGAATTTGTGTTCAAGGTTGAAGTTTAAATTTTTTTTTCGAACAGGAAGAACAGCAGTTTTTAAAATTTATTTATTTTTTTTTCTTTTCTTTTTCATTTTCTGCTAATTTAATGATACAAACACAAGTCGTTTTTATTTCATTAGAAAGTATTGAATCAAGATTTAATAAATCGATGGGTTTAGTTCCTGGGTCGATTGAATTGAGAGAGAAGAAGAAGGATTAAAGGAAAACAGATTAAATGAATTTGGTGAATGAGTTAAATCAGAAAAACTGTCTGGATCGAATGGTTAGAGGGTGTGTTGAGTAATCGAGAGGTCTTAGGTTTGATCCCTACTTGTGACAATTCTTTTTAGAGAACGAATTATGAGGTAGTTTTCATCAAACTATTATTTTTATTACTAATATTGTTATTATTTACTAATGTTATTATTATTAATTGTTATTTTAATCATAATTATTATTATTACCATGATTAAAAGTTATATGAACCTTATTATTATTATTATTATTATTATTATTATTATTATTATTATTATTATTATTATTATTATTATTATTATTATTATTATTATTATTATTATTATTATTATTGTTATTGTTATGTTAATTGTTATTATTAGCAAAATGATTATTAATATAAACTATGATATCATTATTATTACCAATAGTATCAACATAACTATTATTATTATTATTAGTAATATTATCATTGTATTATTATTGTTAGTATCATTATTAGTAATAACATTATTATTATCGTACTTGGTATTATCACTGCTCGTTATTAATATTAGATATTATTATCAATATTGTTGTAAAAATAAAATAACTTATCATTATTATTATTATTATTAAAGATTATCATTATCATTCTTATTATTAGTAATATCACTATTAATAAAGTTATCTTTATTATTATTATTAATAAATCATTATTATCAAAAATATCATTTTAGTAAATAAATATTTTGAACATTAAATATACTTATTACATGTACTATAATTATAATTAAATTTCACATAACCATATATATCAAACCTATTAAGATTATTTATATAATTACTTACAAATGACAACTATCGATTTTTTTTAAATGTAACACTAAACAATTAGGTATATAAATATGGACATATTAATATAACTATATAAATATTAATCATTTTGAATATATACACAAATTAACCATACAATTTAAAATATAATAAAAATATTTGTACGGTTACGAGTATATATTTTAATATATATATATATATATATATATATATATATATATATATATATATATATATATATATATATATATATATATATATATATATATATATATATATATATATATATATATATATATATATATATATATATATATATATATATATATATATATATATATAAATATGAATGATATAGGTTCGTGAATCCGAGGCTAACCCTACACTGGTTTAATGTCGTCATATGTATTTTTACTACAAAATATATTAAGTGAGTTCCATTTTCTCCCTTTTACTCTTTATGTTTTTGGGCTGAGAATACATGCAAATATTTTATTAACTGTTTTACAATATTTATATGCGTGAGTTTCATTACTCCCTTTTTATATATATTTTTGGGACTGAGAATACATGCGCTGCTTTTATAAATGTTTGATGAAATAGACACAAGTAATCGAAACTACATTCTATGGTTGAATTATCGAAATCGAATATGCCCTTTTTATTAAGTCTGGTAATCTAAGAATTAGGGAACATACACCCTAATTGATGCGAACTCTAAAGATAGATCTATCGGGCCCAACAAGCCCCATCCAAAGTACCGGATGCTTTAGTACTTCGAAATTTATATCATGTCCGAAGGAGGATCCCGGAATGATGGGGATATTCTTATATGCATATTGTGAATGTCGGTTACCAGGTGTTCAATCAATATGAATGATATTTTTGTCTCTATGCATGGGACGTATATTTATGAGAACTGAAAATGACAATCTTGTGGTCTATTAAAATTATGAAATGATTATTTATGTTAAACTGATGAACTCACCAACCTTTTGGTTGACACTTTAAAGCATGTTTATTCTCAGGTTTGAAAGAAATCTTCCGCTGTGCATTAGCTCATTTTAAAGATATTACTTGGAGTCATTCATGACATATTTCAAAAAACGTTGCATTCGAGTCGTTGAAGTTCATTAGAGATTATTAAGTAAATGGCAGATTAGGTCATTTATAGTTGGATATTATGAAATGGTATGCATACCTGTCAACTTTTAAAAATGAATGCAATGTTTGTAAAATGTATCATTTAGAGGTCAAGTACCTCGCGATGTAATCAACTATTATGAATTGTTTATAATCAATATGGACTTCGTCCGGATGGATTAGGACGGGGTGTTTCATGAAATCTCCCTACACTGTACCAAGTGTAGTAACAAAACGAAGTACTGTGCAACCGTTGAATACTGGCCGTCCAGTCCGGTTGGGGTTGTCAGGCCCGATAGACCTATCAACAGGATTCACGTTTACAATACCCTTGTAAATAGTAGTTACCAAGCTACAGGGAAGTATGCCAGTGGTACAACTCAACGTAGAATGTATTTTAAGTACTTGTGTCTATTTCGTAAATATTTATAAAAGCAGCGCATGTATTCTCAGCCCAAAAATATATATTGCAAAAGCAATTAAAAAGGGAGCAAATGAAACTCACCTAATGTATTTTGTAGTAAAAATACATATTACTATATTGAACAATGCAAGGTTGGTCTCGGATTCACGAACCTATATCATTTATATATACATTAACACACATACTCGTAATCGAACAAATTTGTATATTGTTAGTGATTTAATTGTTATTTTAATTATGTGTTTCATTAATAACCTAATTAATATAAAATATTACTATAGTCATGTTAGATGTAGTAAATATAGTTTTATACAGCTAACAGTTATTGTTAAAATAATATTGATAATAATACATATATGTTTTTGTTTTATAATAATAATAGTAATAATAACAAAAATGATAGTTCTTATAAAAATGATACTTTTAAAAATGTTAATTTTAATAGTAATGATATTAATAGTAATAATTATAGAAAATGTTGATTTTACTAATAATAATGATACTAATATTTATATTAATAATAATAATAATATTAATAATAATACTTATTTTAGTAATAATAATAACATTAATAATAATAATTTTACTACCTCAAAGGAGTAGTCCTTAAAAATGCCCAAGTCCGGGTTTGAACCCCGCAACCTCCCGCTAACCCGACATACCCTTAGACCAGCTGAGCTAGCCTACTTTTCTGATTTAAATCCGTATTCACACATAATTAACCCTTTCACGTCTGTTTCCTAATCGATTAAACATCATTCATCATCAAACGATATCATTGTGATCATCATTTATCCCTTATCGCAATCTCCATCTAATCATTATCTAATTATCATGTATCATCCTTAAACCCTAATCATAATATCATGTATTATTATTATAATTATCATACTTTCATCATTATTATTATTATCATCACTAACTCATCATCGTTTACCATTTTCACAATATCACGATTAACATAGTCATTAATCTGATCGTATCTTTTATTATCTCATCAATATTATCTTAACCATTATTCACGGTCCATATCATCATCCTCGGGGATCATGAATCTTAACCATTATCACAATCATAATTCACACATCATCTCCAACTTATATATCGTCATTAATACATTATACATAGGCATGCTTGTTACCACCTTCATTATATCATTACTTCTTAATCCTAATTCCTACCCGTCACCATCTATAACCTGTCCAGATTTTTACATCGGCCCAAAGAGGAAAGTTTGCGGCCCAAAAATCAGACTTATAACAACCCAAGTTCCTAAATTGTTACGGTCCAAATCAAACAGCTCATTCTAGAAATTCATTAACCCGTTAATTGGGTTAGTTTGGTGAACTTCGGTAGATGGAACTGTAACGAAAAGAAAAGCCAAGCTGTCATTGTCCACTCACTTTAACTCCATATTATTCTCTTATTAAATCAAATGGGAATACTTGGTTTGTGAGTGTCGGCCAGTAGCATCCTCAAAACAAAAAAAATACCGACCAAATGATTAAATGGTAATAATTAAATGGGTTTATGGATGTGTGTTCATCTCGTAACAGGAACATATCGTGGTTTTAAATTAAACAGCAACTAGGTTACTTGAAATGTCTGCAGCAGCCATCGAAACCAAACAGATAGCAGTAGTAGCCGAAGGTGTTGGAGGATGGTGGTGTTTGTTCTCGGTTGAAGTGGTGGTGATAATTTAAGATGTAAACAGAAAATATAAGTGTGGGAGAGAGAGAAGGTGGTTTTGGGTGAAGAAGAAGGTGACGACTATGTTGATGGGTTTAAGGTGGTGGTAGGGTGGTTATTCAAGTGAATGGTGAAGGTGGTTGTGTTATATCTATGGTGATCAAGTTGATTGATCAAGAAGATGAGAAAGGTGTTGGTAGGGTGTGGATGTGGATGACGGTGACTTGGTGGTAGTGGTGGCTAGGTTGTGGTATAGTTGCGGTTTAGTGGTGTTCTATTGAAAACGAAAGCTGGAACAACATTATGATAGTAGCAAAAGAGAAGATATCGTAGGTTAAATGGGTATTGAAGTTTGATGATGATTCATGGTTATGATGAGTTTTGTTGAAGGGTTTAATCGGGTTGATTCATAAAAGTACTTTGGTTATCGGTTGATCGAGTGTGGGTGATAGTTTTGTCAAGTAACGAAAACAAAATGGGTGCGGGTTTGTAATAAGCAAGTTAAGCAAGTGGTTTTGTGATGGTGATCATTGATGTAAATGATGATTAAGGTGGTGTTACTCCGGTGGGTTTCGTATGATGATAAAGAGAGGGAGAGATTGAAATGGAGAAAGGTGGTGACTTGGTTGATTTCTTGAGATGGGCTTGTGTATGTGTGATTTAGGGTGATGATATATGATTTCCTAGAAAATTATACAGATTGTAATATATATAATCTATGAAAGGAAATCAAAGATTCCTTACAAAAATAAACATACAAACACAGTATTTTATAATAATATAATAATAATTATAATAATAATAATTATACACATGTGAAAAATAAGAAACAGTAATGTATCTCGTGATTCATTGATTAATTATTTTGCCGATAGTTTATCCCGGATGGTTATATCGTGTCCATTGCTAAACAGTTAACATCTAAAGTGTTCCTAAAAATCTCAAATTTTTAGATTAAATGTATTTAATTATTTCACTCATTAACTGTTTGAAACCTGATCAAAAAGGTTCGATAATTATTTATTTTCTTTTCCAATTTGTATATACGGAGTACTAATATTTAAACTTAAAAAGATAAAAATATTTTTACCAAATCTAACAGACTTTGCTTATCGTGTCAAAGATATTAAATCGTATCGAGAGTTTGGTTCAAAACTAGTCGAAATTTTTCGGGTCGTGACATTCTCAACCCGTAGCGTAAAATTACATCTGGGTTCCCCGCATTCAATGCCTTAAAGAAAACACGGTGTAACTTAAAGTCTCCCCAATGTGATATTCCCCATCTATCAAAGGAAAGCCTTTTATAAACTAAGGCATTCCTAGAAAGTCTTTCAAATGTTTGAGAAGTTAATTTCGCCATAACTAATTGTGCTGATGAATTCTGACCGACTCTAGACAAAATTTCCTCAATCATATCCTCTGATAGGTCTTCTAAAATATTCGGTTGTCTACCCTTAACGTCCATTTTGTGTTTTTATACTGTAAAATAGACAAGGATTAGATTCGTAAAAAAAAATTAATTAACAAACAATACAAGCAATTTTTACACAGAACATAAAAGTACAAGCACACTTCAATACATATATTACACAACATGATTACAACCCTCTAATCTGAATCACTGATTTCTTCTTCTTCTTCGAACTTGGTTCGTTTTCCTAATTTTCTAGGGATATATGGTGTTCTCCTAATACGAGCCGTCGTTTCCCACAATGGTTTAGAAAAACCTGGTGGTTTAGAGGTTCCCGGGTTATTGTTACAACTTAGGAAATACGGATGTTGCCGATACATATAAAGTTCATCAGGGTTGGAATCAGGTTTTTCTATTTTTATACCTTTTCCCTTATTATTTTCTTTTGCTTTATTAAATTGGGTCGAGGTAATTTCTATAACATCATCGGAATCCTCAACGGGATCCGATCCATCGAAAAATTGGTAATCTTCCTAATATTTTCTTCCTCGGCGGAAACACCATTGACCATTATTAACTTTGATCCGTTGGTTTTGAGGATTTTCTTTTATTTATCTATTTTTCTATGGTTCCTAATATTTCCTCTTCCCAAACCTCTTCTTCTTCCGGTTCCTCTTCTTCCGGTTCCTCTTCTTCCGGTTCCTCAGGAACTTGTGAATCTTCCCAATATATATTCGACTCTTCATTATTATTAGGTGAGTCGATGGGATTTATACTAGAGGTAGACATCTATCACATAATATCAAACAAGTTAGGAGATTAATATATTACATAATATTTACATGTTAACATATATAGTTTCCAACTAAAAATGTTAAGCAATCATTTTTAAAGAAAAACACGGTCGAAGTCCAGACTCACTAATGGATCCTAACAAACTCGGTTAGACACACACTAATGCAAATTTCTGGTTCTCTAAGACCAACGATCTGATACCAACTGAAATGTCCCATTCATATTGATTATAAACGTTCCATATTAATTGATTTTGTTGCGTGGTTTTGACCTCTATATGAGACGTTTTTCAAAGACTGCATTCGATTTTAAAAACAAACCATAACATAGATTATCAAGTAATGATAATCTAAAAGATAACGTTTTACACACGACCATTACATAATGGTTTACAATACTATTACACATCGATATAAATCTCCGAATTCAGTTTTTAAACAAATATCATAAAAGTATGGACTCCAAATCTTGTCCTTAATTTAGTATACGACAGCGGAAGCTTCTTAATAATCACCTGAGAATAAACATGCTTTAAACGTCAACAAAAATGTTGGTGAGTTATAGGTTTAACCTATATATATATCAAATCGTAATAATAGACCACAAGATTTCATATTTCAATACACATCCCATACATAGAGATAAAAATCATTCATATGGTGAACACCTAGTAACCGACATTAACAAGATGCATATAAGAATATCCCTATCATTCCGGGATACCCTTCGGACATGATAATAATGAATTCGAAGTACTAAAGCATCCGGTACTTTGGATGGGGTTTGTTAGGCCTAATAGATCTATCTTTATTATTCGCGTCAATTAGTAGATCGATTTACTAATTCTTAGGCTACCAAGCAAAAAGGGGCATATTCGGCTTCGATCATTCAACCATAGAAAGTAGTTTCACGTACTTGTGTCTATTTTGTAAAACATTTATAAAACTGCATGTATTCTCATCCCAAAAATATTAGATTTTAAAAGTGGGACTATAACTCACTTTTACAGATTTTTCCCTTCGTCGGAAATAAGACTTGGCCACGGGTCGATTCACGAACCTATACAAATATGTACATATATATCAAAGTATGATCAAAATATATTTACAACATTTTTTATCACGTTTTAATGATTTGAGTTTGTTAAGTCAGCAGTCCACGTTGGTAACCTACAACTAGTTGTCCATAGTTAGATGTACAGAAATAAATCAATATAAATTATCTTGAATCAATCCACGACCCAGTGTATACAAGCCTCAGGCTAAATCATAATTCAAACTATATATATTATTTTGGAATCAACCTTAACCCTGTATAGCTAACTCAAGCATTACTGCATATAGAGTGTCTATGGTTGTTCCAAAATATATTATATAGATGGGTCGATATGATATGTCAAAACATTGTATACGTGTCTATGGTATCCCAAGATTACATAATATATATTAGAATATATGTATAATACAATATAAGTTGGTTAAGTTATGATTTGTATAAGTTTGTTACAAGTTTCACGTAGCTACAACAAGCAAAAATTATCCAATCTTGTTTTACCCATAACTTCTTCGTTTTAAATCCGTTTTGAGTGATTAAAGTTGTTTTGTTTTCATATTGAACTTACATTTATGAATCTAAATAGAAAATGTATAAGTTTATAGTCAGAAACACAGGTTACATGTCATTTACTAAAGAGGTAGTCATTTCTGTCGAAAGAACGACATCTTGATGACCATTTTGAAAAACATACTTTCACTTTGAGTTTAACCATGATTTCTGGATATAGTTTCATGTTCATAAGAAAAATCATTTTCCCAGAAGTATAGCTTTTAAATCAAAGTTTATCATAGTTTTTAATTAACTAACCCAAAACAGCCCGCGGTGTTACTACGACGGCTTATGTTTGGTTTTACGGTGTTCTTTGTGTTTTCGGGTTTTAAATCATTAAGTTAGCATATCATATAGATATAGAACATGTGTTTAACTGATTTTAAAAGTTAAGTTAGAAGGATTAACTTTATTTGTGAACAAGTTTAGAATTAACTAAACTATGTTCTAGTGATTACAAGTTTAAATCTTCGAATAAGATGGTTATATATATATATATGAATCGAATGATGTTATGAACATCATTACTACCTCAAGTAAAGTAAGTAAACCTACTGGAAATGATGAAAAAATAACTTGAGCTTCAAAGGATCTTTGATGGCTTGGAAGTTCTTGAAGTAGAATCATGACACGAAAAACAAGTTCAAGTAAGATTACTACCCGAATTAAGATAGTTATAGTTATAGAAATTTAATCAAAG